>NW_027529634.1:564399-687295 GCF_008692635.1 Crocuta crocuta
ATGACCTAAAGTATTTAGTTGGTTCATTTTTCTGTACTCACAAAATTATACAACCTATCTATGTTATGTCACCAATGGAATAACTGAACTGATTGGATATTTTGATGTGAAGTTGTTTAGGCACAAAGTTAACTGAGACTTATGCTCTGAAGAATATGGGGAACATTAATAAAAATAACAAAAACAAAAACCCTAGAAATATTATATTCACATCACTACTTATACATTTCAAATTGCAATTAGAGGAAAAAGTTTATTTTATTTTTTTAAAGATTTATTTAATTTTGAGAGAGAGAGCACAAGCAGGGAAAGGGCAGAGAGAGAGCAGGGAGACAAGATACAAAGCAGGCTCCATGCTGACAGCAATGCTGGGCTCAAACTCACAAGCTGCCAGATCATGACCTGAACCAAAATCGGATGCTCAACTGACTGAGCCATCAGTACCCCAAGGAAAAAGTTTATGGCATTTCCTTTCTTTCTAAGTCGATTTATGTGCAAAAAAATGTGTCTGATATGACTCTCTTTTCTAGAACTATGAATTCACCTTGAATTTTAATTGTACATTGATTATCTAGAAAGATTGTTAGAATTCTGTAGTTTTACTTAATTTTTATTCATTTTCTATATGGGAAAAACATAGTAAATTCATATTTTAATATATATTTTCCTTCTATGAGAAAACCCTTGTGAATATAGTTTAAAGACTATCCCATACTGAATTCTTCTGGGTGATTAGGCTAGGGTTTGGGGTAGAAAACACAGCTATTTTATGCTTATTTTAAAGGCCTTTCTCAAGGGAGCCAGTTTTAGGGGGGCTCAGGTTTGGAGGCAGAGGTAGGGATTCCTGGAAAGCACATTTTGGGCTTGGTAGAGAGTGACACTTTTGTACCGGACTTAAATTTCAAGTCTGCTGTAGATGATAGGTGACTTAAGAGCCTTAAGGGAGGTGATTTGTCACTGAATGTCAAGTGCAGCTCTTCAAAGGGACTAAACAGGTGAAGTGGAAAGATACCATAATATATGCCATCTTTGTTCAGGAGGATACTAAATGAGATGTTCTGAAGTGGAATTGTGGATTTAGGACTGGCTTTGCCACCTACCTGGAGTCTTGTTGAAACATGCCACATTGGTCATGTTTTCATTCCCTAGGAAGAGAATGGTAAGAAAGATTTTAGGTCTTGCCTCTTTTGCAGGGATGGTTTTTTAGAGAGCTTGAGTTTGCCAGTGTTGTTATTTTTGCTACTATCTTTATGGAAGGTGCCATAGTGGCAGATGTCTGGAGACAGTCCAACAGTTTGGCACTTATGGCATATTATATTTCTCTCTATGGTAGTTTATTATTTTTTATATCTTAGCAGAGAAATCAAGGTTAAAAGAACAGTGGCCTATATTTTCTTCTATTCACATTAGTGGTTACACTCGTGCTGAGATATCAGTAGCCACATAACAGCAATTTGTTTTTCTCTATCTCATTAACATTGAGCAAGTCTTAATTATATAGAGTGTGTAAAATGTAAAAGTACATGCTAGTAACTTTATTCAGCCTTGTGTTTGTTGATGAAGTGAGTGGCTATTAAGATTATGTACTTTTATTTGAGAGTGTATGGAATTCTTACAAAAACTTTGTCTATTGTCATCAGTACTAGGAATTCTACCACTAGACATTCATTTGTGATATTCATTATTTTTTAAAGTATTTTCTTAAGATGCAATTTAAGTAGTAATAAACACCAGAACATTTCCTTTAAGGCAGGAGAGGCAGAGCCCATGCAAAGGCACTAAGTACAAGTTTTATGATATATTAAACGTATCAATGATATTTCATAATTTTGCCTTTATTCCTCACTGCACTTGGAATCAAGGTATTTGTCTCTATCTATCTATCTATCTATCTATCTATCTATCTATCTATCATCTATCTATCTATCATCTATCCAGAAAATGTTGGTGTCTCCAGAATTTGTGTTTTGAAACCTTGATCCCAATGGGATGGTATTAGGAGTTGGGACCTTTTGGACTCTCCTCATGAATGGGATAAGTGCTCTTATAAGAAAAGGCCAAAGAGCTTCCTCACTCTTTTTCTTTCACATGAGGACACAGCAAGAAGACTTCCTGTAACCCAGGAAGGGGACTGTCCCCAAGAACCCAGCCATGCTGGCACCCAGATATTGGAATTCTAGCTTCCAGACTGTGAGAAGTAAATGTTTGTTGTTTGACCCAACCAGGCTGTCATAATTTGTTATAGGCAACATACCCATCAGCAGCACCTCAGTTTTAAACCTCCTCCATTTTATGTATGCGTTTTGGAGCTTCACCTCTAATTCTTAATGGTTTGGCAATGAGCTGTAGTACTTTTAAAAGAACGGATTATTCAAGAAGTGCACATGGGATGTTAGGTGGAATGTGATTCCCTATAAAAAGACACATATTGTTCTCTAAGGGATCCTGTACTATGAAGATCAAAAATCAGCCTGTGGTTAAAAGGGACAATGTGCAACATGAATACATGAAATTTTTCTTTTTGCCAACCTTGGGGACTACAGCAAGAGGAGTAAAGTACAAAGAGTTGAGAGGGGAATAGTCCTATTTTTATTTTTGCACTAAGTGTTTGCTTACACAAAAAAGCAGTTAAAAGAAAGTGATAACATGGGCTTATTAAGATTATCTCTTTAAAGTAAATAAAAGAACAAAATGTAGACATTGGGCATAGATTTCCTACAATCATCGGCCAAATGTTGGGGCAATAAATTATGTAAGTAACCACATAACAAAGCAGCATGAAGCCGAAGTATGTTTACAAAGGAATATTCACACCAGGCACTGGCAACTTGAACTTAATTTCTATGGAGGCCCAAATGATTGATGAAAGATGATTGCTGGAAGGTATTATTTTTTTTTATCTTTAGAGAGTGACATGGTGTGCTGCAATGCAAGATACTCAAAAGACACTGTAGGTAAGCAGGCAAGATCTTACTTTGCTATCCAAACTACCAAAAGCTGAGTGTGTAGACCTGGCTTATCAACTCCCCAAGCAGATTGGCCCCATAAGGCATGCATCTGATTATTGCTAATATAATTATTGTTTTTAAGGGACTGTGAGATATGACAAACCATGGGGTACAGTAGTCATTACTGAAAGAGAGGGTGTGACTGCAGTCTGACTTTATGATTTCTGTCATTTTCTGGTTCTGGGAGCAACCTGAAACTTACTTGCTGCTGCTTTTTTTTTTCAACCTATGTCCAAACTCTTTTTTCCAGCCCTCTCAGTTTTTTTCTTTTTCCTTTACTTCCCCCCCCTCATTTTGAGAAAGGAGACACAGAAACTAAGGATTCTTTTTCAAGGGTAAAGATGATTAATTAATGGTATATTGCATGTATTACAAGAACACTTACCAAACAAAATTGATTAACTTCAACACTGTAACAGTTCATCAGGCAAGTGGGATGTTTTGTTTCCCTTGTCCTGAAAATACCTTGCTTAATTTTCTTTTATTTCAGTTTAATAACAGATTTCCAATGTGAGCAACAATTTCCTGTCCCTGTCTTCTTTATGCATTTACACTGCATGTTAAAGAAGAGAGTCCTATGTTATAATCAATTTTATGAGTATTTTACACTAGAATAATCACACATAACAATGAAATAAGTTTATTTTGTTATTCTTACAGAGGAGAACAGGTTCTGGTAGATTCTTAACAATATATAAGTTGAGCATAATTATAGCGCACTTCATTTTGGGATATGTAAATGCTAAAAGCAGAAATGAGTCATGTATTCACAAGCATTAACAGTGTTCATAATATTATCTAATAAAGACTATATCAAAGTCTTCATTATGTTCATAAAGATATCAATGGAAAAGGAAAATACCCTTTTGTTTGAGTTATATGTTTATGCTGATGACGATTCTCAATCATCATGTAGCTATGGAATAATTTTACATTTTCTATTTTGTCTGGGCTCTTATTTATATTTATAAGTATAGACTTCCTTTGCTTGTTTCTCTGTCCATGTAACTTACAGTCTCATTGTAATGTAGCAAACAACTCACTTGGAGGCAAGAAAGTTTTCCTGGTAAGGTATTAAGCAACACAACATAACACATTTTGCAATCTCTTCTAACTGTCAAATCTCTTGTAATGCATCAAAATGAGAAATACACGGTGATTTTGTTATTAATTATGAGGAATAAAATTGCAATTGCTGAAACATAAAATCATTTTACATCTTTAGGAAAAATGTCTCAGGAAGAAATGATCGTAAATTTCAATTAGAGAATAAATCCCACGCTATAAATTTGATTGTCCTAAAATGAAAATATACCTAGCATGACTTCCATATGTTTGAATGCTTACCTCATCATCAAGCAGATAACTGGTTTCAGGACAGTACTGCTATGAAGTAAGTCAAGGATTGTATCCACTGTAGGTTTTCTATCCGAGGGCAAAGTTAAGAAAACAATTTCTTCACTATCTATCAAAAATTGAATGTTTTGATAAGCATTGGGTTAAAAGTCACTTTGACTGAAATGTCTCACAGGTGTTAGTGTTTCTTAAGCCCTCTCTATGTTGATCACTGTTTGGAAAGCTCATATCCAAATATCTTAGCAAGCTTGGGCTGTAATAACAAAATACCACAGACTATATAGATTAAGCAACATAAATGTATTTTCTTACAGTAGGATAAAAGGTCCAACATCAAGATTTTTCTTTTTCCTGGCTTACCTTCTTGCTGTGCCTTCACATAAGGGAAATAGACTGTGCCTCTACAGTCCTATCAAATTTGGACTCTATTCTTATGACTATTTAAACTTAATTACCTTCTAAATATTCTGATTTGTGATATGGTCATATTGGGGGTTACAGCTTCAAAATATGAATTTAGACAGAATTCAGTCTGTACCACTAAGAATTGGTTCCTTTTGTTCTATTTCTGTGTGTGTGTGCATGTGAGTGTGTGTGTGTGTGTGTGTGTGTGTGTGTGTGTGTGTGAGTAGGAGAGGTGTTGGAACTTTGAGTAAAGCTGTGAGGCCAATATCAAGTCAGACAAAAAGCGCTTCTTATTTTTAGACAAAAATGCTGTGAACGTTTGCTGAATTATTGACAGTAAGCAGGGATTCTCAGCACTGGCGCTATTAGCATTTGAGCCAGATGAGGCATTTCTGTGGAGGTGGCTGCACGTTATATGATGTTAAGAAGCATCTCTGGCCTCTGGCCTCCTGTTGCCAGTACCCCATAACTGCACCAACTCAAAATATCTCCAGATGTAGCCAGGTGTCCCTAGGGGACAAAATATCTCCCAGGTGAGAACCACTGTTTACAGAAAAGGTTAACAGTTTTTGAATTTTGAGAGGTATAAGAGACAATTACATTCTTTATATTTTTAAGTAATATTAAATGGTTCCTATAAAATAAAGGATTAATTAAGGCCATTAGAATTGAAGCAAAATATGAGGCAGGTCCAGTAACTCCCATGCCTAGTATCCTGTAGTGGCTACTTACGTCACATAATTGACATGTGTTTATAACAGTCTGTAAGTATGAAGATTTTTGTCTTCTGACATCTATTGATAGCTCTCATTTTGCCCTTTATTATTCACCCCTTGCTCAGTCTAGCCATTAGCTCCTCTGCCCAATCCTGAACCACACAATTTTTTTCCTTCCTTAAGACCTTTGGACAAGCTATTCTTCCTTTCTAAAATGTTCTTTACCCGCTTTTTGTATAGCTCAGTCCCAGTCATTCAGGTTTTAGCACAAAGAATTTCTCCTTTGAAAAGACTTTTCTTTTACTCCTCTATTTAGATATAAAATTTCTACGGCTTACTCTGTCTTCCATTGCTAGATTTCATCGCTATTCCTCACAGCATTAACACCATTTGAAGTTATGTTGTTTACTTATTTTCTTTTCTATCTTTCCCCCTCTCCATCTATCTGTACTTTTATTGAATATAAGCTATATGAAGGCAGGAATGTTGTCTGTCTTGTTCACACAATTGTCCCCAAGAACCAGTGGGACAATATGCCTAACACAGAATGGAATCTAACATATATTCTAACATATATTCAGATATATGTTTGCAACCCTTCCTTCTCTTTGGATGCCATTCCAAATTTCTTTAGGAAGACGAGGAAGCACAGTACCCCAAGAAATAAAGTGTTGGAAATATGTTTGTATTCCTTTATCTCAGCCCACTTGTTAAAACCAAAAGAAGAGCCTTAAAATACACAAATCCTATTATTTTCCAAAAAACATAAACTCTAATACCTTTGTGAATATGTCACCTGAGAGAGTTCAGAGTTAAATGAATAATTTTTGCTATTTCCTATTTTATTTTCAAGATGTGAAAATATTTTAGAAGAGAGAATAGCCACATCCCTCAGCTTGAAAGCATTACTGATATCAAAAATACTTGCAAAGCAGAGTAATAGATAAAAACTCCACAGAACTAGATTTTATTTGACAGTCCTGAGACTTTTTTCAATGGCTGCACAAAAGCGTTAAATAGAAATGGCCTAGGGATAGGCATTGAATCAATATGCACCAGTAAGTTTGTGAAATCAATTTTTTGCTCCTCAGATACAGGAAAATTGATGTAACTGATGCTGTGTAACTCCTATTAATTGCTCACAGTGACAGAAAATTTATCAATTACTTATTGACTTCTTTGTGACCATGGGAAAATGGCAGTGGCTCCAAGATTAAGTGTATACTATAGAAGCCTTCCCTAGATGAATGCAGGTGTAACTAGAAACCAGTCAGATTTTTAAATATATATCTCTGTGTTTGGTTTCACATATTACCTGTCTCTGTCCCACTCATGTCTCGCCTCAGACATTAGGTATCTCAGAGATGTCTATCAGTTAAGGTTTGTAATACAATCCCTGCTAATAACATTAGTAGTCTACATTTTTCAGCACTTACCATGTGCTAAGCATTGTGGTAATCAAAAAAACAAAAACAAAAAAACAATGGTACAATTATTATCTATGTGCTCCTCTGCAAGCAGTGGAAAGCCTAGAAAACAGGAGAGCATAAGCAAGTGAGATGGGGCTTATAGTATGTGTCCAGAGCTGGTACACTTGCTGCATGTTGTAAGAAATCCTTTCATCTTCCTGCTTTGCCTTCCATCCTTAGTGTGTGATGTTCTTCCACACCCACAGTGTGGCCACTCCTCCTCTAGGTATTGTGTCTAGATTATAGATAAGCTACACAGGAGAAGGGTGAAAAACAGAGGACCAAAATGGGATGCCGGCTGATTCTGTCCCTATTTTTTTTTATTTCATTTTTTAAGTTTTTTTTAAATGTTTATTTATTTCTTTAAAAAAATTTTTTTTTTTTAAATTTCTGAGAGGGAGAGAGAGAGGCAGTGTGAGCAGGGGAGGGTCAGAGAGAGAGGGAGACAAAGAATCTGAAACAGGCTCCAGGCTCTGAGCTGGCTGTTATCACAGAGCCCGATGTGGGGCTCGAACCCACAAACTGTGAGATCATGACCTGAGCTGAAGTTGGACGCTTAACTGACTGAGCCACCCGGGTAGCCCCATGATTCTGTCCCTATTTGAAAGTTTCTTGGAAGCCCCACACTGAAACTTCCTCTTACTTCTCAGTAATTAAAGCTGAAGCTGAGTGTTAATTGGGCACATTGGTACCCAAAACTATTTGGCATTTATCTTTAAGGACAAGGGGAGAGTAGATATTGAGAAGGCAACTTACAGCACTTGCCACTGAAACCAAGACTAGCCAAGGTAAAGTAACTTGCCAGAGTCACAGGACAAATGAGAGGAAGGTAGACCTAGGCTTTGGGCTGGGTCTGTCCAACTCCAGTTCCTGGCTTTCTGCAAATTGAAGAGCAATGTTTCTCTTGGTGTGTTTGCTGTGTGATTTGAAAACAAAAAATAAGAGAAAAAAATGAGAATTGTCGAATTCTCTTGGGGAAACACAAATTTGAATTATTTGTTATTGATCAGGACATAAATAAAATATTTTACTTAAAACAGTGGTGGCAGGAACAAAGTTAGACATGCCGCTTAAGAATTTGATACTAAGGGGCGCCTGGGTGGCTTAGTCGGTTAAGCGTCCGACTTTCACTTAGGTCATGATCTCGCNGATACTATATCTTGTTCTGCCCTAGGCACTCCTTATTTTCTACTGTAGTGTACACAGGTATGGCAAATATGTTTATATATTCTTTTTCTGTTTAAAAATATATAGACTAATGAAATGGGTTAAATATAATTTCTAAAAGTTTTATTATTTTAATTTAAAAACTATAATTGTCCAAAACATTAAAAACTACCCAAATGTTCTAGAAAGGAAGACAGGTTGGAACAGTTTAACTGCTTTTGCTGTGCTGAAGGGGATTAGCTGAGCCATGTGGCCTTTGGCTGAGGAAGGTTAAGTGTCCACTTTGAGGTTACCATGCTATTAACTGATATAGAAAAAATTTGGCTTAAGATCCACCCTATCTCTTTTCTACTCTCTGGATTTACTTTGATTTTTTTTTCATTTTTTTTAAACTTCATTATTTCCTTTATTATTTCTACCATTTTTTATATTTAGTATTTCCTCTTGTTTTTCTAGGTGCTTGATTAATGTTTGTTGGATAAATAAATATTCAAGCTGGTTATTTTAGGTAATAGAATATACATGTATATATGTACATGTATATCTCGTGCTATATTATACTCTTTTTTTTTTAAATTTTTTTTAAATGTTTTATTTATTTCTAGGAGAGAGAGACAGCATGAGCAGGGGAGGGTCAGAGAGAGAGGGAGTCACAGACTGAAACAGGCTCCAGGCTCTGAGCTGGCAGTCAGCACAGAGCCCGACGCGGGGCTCAAACCCACGAACCGCGAGATCATGACCTAAGCGAAAGTCGGACGCTTAACCGACTAAGCCACCCAGGCGCCCCTATATTATACTCTTCTTAAAAAATGTAACAGCTTTGCATATTATTTAATTACCATATAGTTCACCCATTTTAAAGTATACAATTCAAAGTATATTCACTAACTTGCATAGCCATTGCCACAGTCAATTTTAGTATATTTTCATCACTCCAAAAAGAAACTCCCTTTCCATTAGCAGTCACTTCTCATTTCCTTCCTCTTCTTGGCTCCCATTCCCTAGGAAACCACTAAACTACTTTCTGATTCTGTAAATCTGCCTCCTCTGGATATTTCATATAAATGGAATCATACAGTATGTTGTCTGTTGTGACCAGCTTCTTTCATTTAGTGTTGTATTTGCCAGTTTGATCCCAGTTATGCATGTATTCATAGTTTATTCACTTTTTATGGCCAAATAATATTTCATTGTTTGGATATACTACATTTTATTTATCCATTCTCAGTTGATGGACATTTGAATTGTTTCCACTTTTTTGAGTGTTGTAAATAATGCACCCAAGTGGATTCATGTTTTTATTTCTCTTGGACTTAGAAGTGAAATTACTGGGTCACTGTTTTACATTCCCACGGTGTATGAAGGTTCTATTCCTCATTGTTTTAGTGTTACTTATTTTTCATTAGTGCTTTCCAGCAAACACTGTATACATTTGGAGAAAGTTTTCATGATGTTTTCAAAGGAAGAAAAGCCATTCTCAATGGAGAAAAAAGATAAAAAGATCTTGGTTGGTCAGGAAAACTTTCTGACTTAATGAGATCAGTTAACATCAGGAATGACTGGAATATTTTCCAAAGAGAGTATGAGAGGAAGGCTGTAAAATGCCCCAAAGACATGTTTGAATGGCCAAGGACAATAAATCATGGATGAGGACTATCTATATAGTGTTCATGTTTTCAAGAGAGATAGAGTCTGACTTACTTACCTTATGTCAGAATATTCCCTATGAAAAAACACCTTAGGGTTTGACAGTGTTTTTAAACCCATTAGCAAGTCTAGAAATGTTATTGATTGAAGGTAAGCAGAGATGGGGCCTACAAGTTTATATTTAAGGGAGACTCCAGATGTGTCCTACAAAATTTCAGCACTTTGACCATGGTAGTATGAAAATTTTTTGCACAGAATACCTAAAGATGCAGGCCATAATTCATTTTCAAGATCCATTGTCAGAAGCTTGATCAATTGAATTAACTAAAAAGAATTTTGGACACAATGACATCAATGAAACTCAAAATGCAGAACATAGGCACATTGCTTATTTAATAAAATCCCATAAGAAAAGAATAATTTTATCTCTAGATGCCCTGAAGTCTGTCAGTGACCAAATTGTATGTTCGTATTCTTTGAAGTTTTAGATGCTATAAGGTTACTGTTGTTGCAGGATAGAAAAGAGCAGAAGCAATAGCAAACAATAAAGAAAAATGATCTCAAAATAATTCTGTAATAAATGTATAAACAGTTACTATTAGATGGTGTTGATTTTCTTTTAAGTTTTTTAATGTTTACTTATTTTTGAGAGAGAGAGACAAGAGTGTTAGTCAGGGAGGGGCAGAGAGAGAGGGAGACACAGAATCCAAAGCAGGCTCCAGGTTCTGAGCTATCAGCACAGAGCCTGACGGCGGATTGAACCCACGAGCCATGAGATCATGACCTAGGCTGAAGTCAGATGCTTAACCGACTGAGCCATACAGGTGCCCCAAGATAGTGTTGATTTTTATCTGTAATAATTATGTGATACTATACTAATGGTAAATTCCTCCTTTTACAACATGTATCTTTTCGGTAACAGAGATCAGGAAGTTTTCTTTGTTACTTTCGCAGTCTTACCACCAATTTTCCCACTGGACTACTACAAATTCAAGGAGTGACTTAAATTTGGGAAGCAGCTTTTCCTTTAGTTTAAGAGATGTTTACAAATTCTTTTCTTTTTCATCACAAGACAGGAAGATATCATTCAGAATTTTATGTCTAACTAGTCTTCCTGCTTCTACCTGTGGCTTCTTCTGAACATCTCTTTGAAGCACTCAATCCATTTAATACCTTTTCTATGAATGCACACTAACACCTTGTTAAGGAAGACCATCAAGCTTTTACCATTTGCCAATTTTTCATGGCTTCTAGTGTGTATAGGCTAAATTTCACAAACTGATTGAAAAGTAATCCATAGTAATATGATTTTAATGGTAACAAATTATATCTGTGACACTCCTGTATAACAGTAAAAATCATTAACACTTAAGTATGGGATCTAGGGTATATAATATATTCAAGAAAAAATTAAAAACAGGTATCTCAATACACAGTTCATTGGTGATAAATGAAATACATAATGTATGTAGAAATAATTGATTAAAGTAGTGCTTAGAGGGGATGTGAAGATGGAGTTAAGTGTGTTACTTAGGGGAAAGATCCTTTTATTTCAAAGTCTTGGAAATACCAAATAAATAGCACAATCAATAATTTAAAACAACATCAATAATAAATGCATTGAATAAAAGGAAAATAGCCAAACCAAACAAGTCTGGTTGTGAAGTGTTTCAAAGTAAATAGAACTTTATAAAGAAAAAAAAGTAAACATGTAGATGTTGCTGCGATTTCAGTGAAATGTTGTGCTGTGGGTTCTGTTCTCTTGGGGTTGGAGTGTATATATGTGAAATGAATAGGCCACACAGAAATAAATTAAAAATGGGATTTTCCCCACAGAACTTTTTAAAAGAAATTTTTTTATGTTTATTTATTTTTGAGAGAGAGACAGAGTTATGACCTGAGCTGAAGGTGGGTGCTTAACCAACTGAGCCACCCAGATATCCCGAATTAAATTTTATTTTATAGATCCAATTAACTGCTGTGATAGTAAGTGGCGGTTATTCTTGAAGGTATTTCATTTCATAAAATAATGTATTTGTAAACTATGTAATATGATTTTTACGTAGGTTTACCATATAATTTATCATATAAACCATGCCATTTTTTAAGGCTAAACTGG
Source organism: Crocuta crocuta (assembly GCF_008692635.1). Taxonomy (NCBI): domain Eukaryota; kingdom Metazoa; phylum Chordata; class Mammalia; order Carnivora; family Hyaenidae; genus Crocuta; species Crocuta crocuta. The sequence goes on from NW_027529634.1 coordinate 576,287, forward strand.
AAGGGGGGGCACAGTTAATGATTATGCCAGAAAAATAGGTGTATGGTGGGAGTTAAGTAAACTGGTACATATGGTCACTCTAAGATTTTTAGTCCCAACAAAAATCCGTATTTAACTTAATTTGTCCAACTTGAAAACCACCAAAATGGTCACCAATTGTGGAATGGATACGTAAGTTGTGTGTTTGTGTAATGGAATACTAAACTCCTCCTCCCCACCAAAAAAGAATGAAGTACTGCTACATGCAGCAGCATGGATGAAATTTATAGGTTGAGTTGTAGTATCCAGTTTATACTTATATGATACTCAAAATGGACCAAAAATGTATATGGAAATAAAGGTGAATATAATCTCTTTTGTTGTAGTACTAATAGGCAGAAAGTATAAGGTTTTCTGAGGTTCTAGACATTGAAGTGGTTGGCAATTACACATTTATTTGTACATGTATAACAACTTTCTTACATTACATATTAGTGTTATACTGAATTTAAATTATGCCTCAAAAATTTTAAACAAACAGGAGAAAGATGGTATTGTTAAGCATATTAGACTAGAACACTCTCATTAAAATAAGGTAAATTGATGCTGGTCAGACAAAAACAAAAACAAAAACAAGGCATATGCTTACTACCTGGGCCTCTATCAGTGAATTATCCACACAGTACCTCTGAAAGCTGCCTCTAGAGCTCATCCTCAACTTTTGCAGTCAAAGATGTTCCCTTTCTTCATTGCATTTAGTTTTGTTCTTCCCCACATTACAGTAATTTGTTCATGCTGAATTCTGTTTCTTTAAAAAAAAATTTTTTTTTACATTTATTTATTTTTGAGAGACAGATTGAGACAGAGTATGAGCAGGGAAGGGGCAGAGAGAGATGGAGACACAGAATCCAAAACAGGCTCCAGGCTCTGAGCTGTCAGCACAGAGCCTGACGCAGGGCTTGAACCCACGAACCCGTGAGATCATGATCTGAGCTGAAGTCCGGAGCTTAACCAACTGAGCCACCCAGACGCCCCACTGAATTCTGTTTCTTAAGTATCCTCTCCTTCAAGAACAACTTGTCAAATCTTCATTCTTCTAAAACCCAGCCCAGATGCTTACTGTGTGATTTTCCCCCCTCAGTCACACTTAGAGATATTTCCTCTTTTTTTTTTTTTTATATATATATATATTGTTCACATTTTTGTCAACCTTTCTTTTTTTCCAGTTTTAAGTTAAACATTCTTCATTCAATAGACACACTGGACATTATGCTTGAAGAAGAGAATACATTGGTGCATGAGACCAAGGTTTTGTTCTGAAGAAAGTTCTTAGATAATGGTGCTTTCCATATTATGCCTTCTAATGTAAGCATTTTGTGTCCCTATCAAAAGTTTTGTTCTGAAGAAAGTTCTTAAATAATGGTCCTTTCCATATTATGCTTTCTAATGTAAGCATTTTGTGTCCCTATCAAATGTCCCTCTAATCTCTACCTAAGGAGATTAAAATTCTTTAAAGGTGAGGGAAAGGAAGAGCCAAATCTTACTCATCTGTGCATGACCCATGATGCCTCAGCAAAAGTAAAAATAAATACTCAAAAACACTTAAAAAATTCATTTGGTTGAATTAGTTGAATATTTTCTGTGGGAAAATAGAATGGGTTTCACAATTTAGCTAACAATAGGTGGCTGGTAAAATTAGTTAGTGCTTTTAATAACTCACGCTCATTGTACAGAAAAATGCCACCTATAATTTAAGCCTGTCCCCAGTAGAATGACTTCACAAGGTTTCAGCAGAGCATGTGTGAGTTAAGTTAATGTAGTGTGAATGATTTCTGTTTCCCTCAGTTTTAAATGTGACTTCTTTTACCATTTGGCATAAGGTAGATAGGATCTGTCACCAAAACCTCCAGGAGGTGAACTTTCATACTCCACACTACTTCATATCCAGCAGGCCCATCTATTATCCTGAAGTCTTGTGCCGAATTCCATTTGAATTAGATTCAAGTCACAGAACACTTAGGGGGAGCTAGTTTATAAATTTTGAATTAGATGGTTTTGTTTCTCTTTGGACTTCTCCTCAATTATTACTGAGATTTGTATTACTATATCAAGGATGATCCGTCAGATACAATGATGTTTTGTTCTACTCCATTATATAATACTTGAGATTTAAAAAACATTTTATAGTCAGTGTTACATTGATAGAGAATCTCAAGTTTTGTGCATATAAAAGCTCATATGTGGATATGGAACATTAAAAGTAAGAACAAGTTTACCTACACTTTTGATTCAATATACATATCATTTAATGAGTGAACTAAAATTCATTGCTTCTATATATTTCTTGTTTTGTAGATACACTCTTCAAAATATTTTAGGACAAAGTATAATCATGAGAATTATCTTTATCTGGGGCATTGATATTCTTCCTTTCTGAAAATAGTCTATATTTTTGAAAGCAGGTGGATGAGAACAAAGAATAGTTACTAAAACTGTGAAGTCTCCCTCCGCCCACCAAAGACAACCCCCAAAAAACCAAACCAAAACAAAACCCTGTGAAATTCCAGTCTATGAACATATTCTAACAGAGGTCATATAAGCATCTGTCAGAGAAGTTCTACAAATAGTTGCTACCTTGAATAAAAGTATTGGTCTTGAGGATCTCCTAGAACATTTTAAACTCCAAGTGTTTGAGGAAGAAAAAGACAGAAATGTTTCACAGAATTTAGATCTTTGAACAAGAATGCCCTATACTGATTAGGATAAAAATACTAATAATAAAAGCTCCAGTTTGTTGAGTACATGCTATTTTCTATGCACTTTACCAGACATTTAAATTTCTCTATGATGATCTTCATAAAATAAACACCAAGTTAAAGTATTTTTCTAACTCACAATAAATCTAAGTTGAGAGGTCCCACTTCCAAAATTGGCTGGAAGTCACATATCAGCCATTTTCCATTGATAATCTTTATTCTTCCTGTGCCGTTCAAGAAATTGGGAAGGGTTTTGTTTTTAAATCCATACTTGAAATTTTGGCAACTTGTTTCTCTTGAGCAACATGGTCATTTAAGGGCAGACTTTTCCACTGGTGAACCACTTCAACTCTGCCAGAGGGCCTTCAACAAGATGCCAAGACTACATAGTCTAGGTTATTTCTACCCCAAACTTAACTCTATGCTACATCTCCTACCTTAAGAACATAACTTTTGATCTGGTTCAGCTTTTCCTCTGGTTTACAATGTCTGGTTCCACAATTGATGCCTCTGTTCTTTCACCTTTGTTTCCCCCAAATGAGCATTTCATTGCTAGTGGGCTTAAAGGCCTGCTGGGTTTGACTTGTTTGCCTTTAAAAAACAACTTTAAAAAATACCCTCTAGAGATAAGGAAAACCTAGAACTTGGGGATGCAGGCCTGAATACTCTCCTGAACATTGGAGGGAAGAGAGAGAGAGAGAAAAATAAAAGGAAATTTACACATTCTATTTTTTTCTTTCCTACTGCATCTTCAGTAGCAAGAAACAACTTGTCAACAAGTTTACCCCAGAACATGAATTTCTCAAGATATTTTTTACTATATTTTACAAATATTGAATTGAATACTTACAACTACATTGTAACAGGAATTATTGCCCAAATTCATGAGGAAGTTAAGGCTTAAGAAATGGAAACAATAGTGTAAAATTCTCACAGCTCATAGTTAGGGGGACCATGGTTTAAAATCTGATCCATTAGTTTGGAAAGCTTGTGTTTATTTTTACCATAGCCCATTAGCTCTACAGTGTCAATATTCTGATCATGAATATTTCACCCAGAATATTCTGACACCTACGTAAGAGATTTGTAATTCTTTCCCTTATATCAACATAAGAGTAATGGACACATTTGAAGTCATATGGTCTGATTTAGATTAGAGTTATTTTAAGTTTAGTCAATTCATAAAACAATTAGTGGATGGGGTAAACATCCATGGATGTTTGCAGAAGACAGTCAGGAACAAAATAGATAGTCCCAAATTGTCTGTACAGAGTGGGTTATTTTACATGACAGACATTCTGAGCTGAGGGAACCCACATCATTTATAATAGGCATTAAACCTAACTATCCTTTGCTCTGGATGAAGATATTTTATCTTCACAAGTTGTTCACTATACACATGTTTTCAATGTGATCATCGAGAATGAAAGTACAATGAATGCCTTGCTCTTAAGATGTGCAGAGATGCAAGAAATCCACGGAGAATGATCACTCAAGTTTACCACTTAGAATGAATTGGTTGGGAACTTTTTTTTAAATAAGTGTTTAATTTGGTGTGAACTCTTATTTTTATATATTGAAATAACTGTGGGGTGCCTGGGTGACTCATTTGGTTAACCATCTGACTCTTGGTTTTGACTCAGGTCATGATCTCTTGGTTCATGAGATCGAGCCCTACATCAGGCTCTGCACTGATCATGGAGTCTGTTTGAGATATTCTCTCTCTCTCTCTCTCTCTTTCTCTCTCTTCCCCTCCCTCCGTCCTTCCCTCTCCTTCTCTCTCCCTCTTCCCCTTTCCTGCTTGTGTGCATGTGTGCACGCTCTCTCTCTAAACTGGTTGTTTTGGAGTTGTGTATATACACCTAATTATAGTCTTTTTCTTAAAGCAAGCATACACTCATTAAGGCAAAAATTCACAACTATGAATCCTTGCCAGTGTTTCATAAGTAAAGTAAATGAGTTACGAGGTTTGGGTATAAGGCAATTATTAATTGGGCTCAATGTCAGAGACACAAGCAAAAAAGGTAAAGACTGTGGTGAAGTGAAAGTGTGTATTCCATGTAAAGGGCTGTGGGTGACAGGTTTGGTTAGTTGCCAGATTTTTCAGTTATTTAAGAGAAGTCAGAATCCAGTGCATATGGAACATCTGATTTTTCAAAGTGGACATCTTAATAATTTCAAGAATAATCTCAACAACAGGAATAGTGAGAATAATAATAATAAAGTATATATGACATACAACAGTGTGTACAGAGCAGACTTGACATGTAGATTCCTAGTTTTCATCTTCTGATTTAGCACTTGCTACAAGGAGAAGAAATTGAATAGTTTCTGGGTCCCCGACATCTGAGCACATTTATATGATTTAATGAGATTACAAATGATTCAAGTAAATTGAATGTTCCCAGAGATATTAATTTTCATTTCTACTATTCATAGATTTTTTATTGCTAAGCAATACAATAAAAAGGACCCATGTGTACCCTTCTGTAGTGTTTGAATAATTGTGGCTTCAGAAATACTGAATGCAGCAACACTTGTTACAAGAAGAAATAAAGATAATTTCATGTTGCCATTTGACTTTTTTCCTCCATTTTTTGGGGGGGCGTAACTATCAACTAGTTATGTTTTTCATAGCAGTCTGTATTTGAGAAGTCACATTCAAAACACTGGCTAAAACTGATAAGGCATCTGAAAAAATGGATCAGTCTTGACTTATCCAAGTAATTTTACTGAGCTGTCAGAATTAGCATTCTTCCAGTGTGATTTAAATGGGGCCCAAAAGGCAGAGAACTTAGGGCCAGTGTGTTGTTCATTATAATGGAGAATGTAATGGCAGTATTGTCCTATGTGTATACAGGGCTGAAGATTTTTTGAAAAGAACTCACATTAAAAGCCTCATTGTGTATGTGTGTATAAAATAAAATAAATTTCATGTCACGCACACATATGTGTGTATAGTGCATGTATATCATGAATGACTTTTATTGTAATTAGTGTATAATTTAATGTTACATGGTAACTTTTATGTAAATGTATACATAATGATGAATACTGTATAGATGATTCTATACAGTATAATGTATTTCTATACAGATGAATAATGTATAGAATGATTCTAGGAGAGATAACTCCATAAATGAGAAATGTATATTTGTAATTTTAAAGCATGGAATTTTTCTATCAGACATTTTGAAAAACTGATGGGGAAGGCTAGAAAGAACAGGAATCTTCCTAGGGAGTGTGAGATTTGGATTCTTGTTTCAATTTTGTTACCAATTTGCCATCTGACCTTGGGAAATGGTATTTCAATTATTTAGATTTCAGTTTAAATGCATGTAAATGAGTAGGTTGAACTAACTGCCAATCTATGATACTTGGGTAGCTGTAGTCTGCTGTATTTATGCTGATGCCTCTCAGATGGCAGAGTGAAAATACTGGCTTTTTGGGAATGTACTGAAATGTACTAGAAATCATACCATAGAGATTTCAAGCATTCATCTACTCCCTGGGATATAATAGTCTCAAATATGTGTTTTATTTGATCCAAGTAAGGTGTTCAGTTTTTTAAAATAATTTGATATAAGATTTTATAATCAGTAAATTTCATATAAAAATCTAGATTTCTGGGTTATTTTTAAAAATGGGCAACATTGTGTCCACATTATTGGCTGTCTGCTAACTATTGGTTGGCTTCAGCCAAATAACACCTGCCCACCCCTGCCCTTATGTGTGGCAAGTGTTCACTCATCCTGAAATCGTGAATATTAACCATTGGTGTAGGCATGGTGAAACAGTGCTTTGGGAAGCAAATATAGAGACATCAGACCAAGTGGTGAGCAGTAAAAGGAATGGAAGTGTAGACTAGTTGGAAATCTATTACATTAATATTAATTGAAAACAGCTTAAATCAGAATCATAAACAAGATGGCATAAAAGTGATTAAAGGGAAGCATGTTATAATTTCAAAGTTAAGGGGTCATCTTTGTCATTCACTAGTTTAACAAATACGGAACCATAGGTTCAGGTAGGTTAAATGATATGTTCAAGACCATGTAGCTCAAGATGAAGACAAGGATTAGAATTGATTTTTTGCTAATTTATGGTCCATCTCTTCTTTTTGCACCACTCATTTTTCCCTCTTTCAAGTCACCATCCAAAAGACATTCACACTCACATAGAGACTAATATTGAGTGCTGGGCAGCTTTAAGTATCAAAAATAAGATGTCTGTAAGCCTTTTTAGGATTGGGCTCTATAGGAGAGATAAGCACTCAGAACGAAGTGCCTGGAATCAAAATGGCACCCTAGAGACATTATTTGGATGAGGAAATCATTATTTACCCCAGACATGTCCAGCATTTCAATTTAAACTGGTTGGCCTTCCTCTGATGTGTGAGAAAGGCAGACAAGCCTCAATATATGCTATTTGAAAGATGTATATAATGGTTAGGGGCGGATGGAGGGGGGATGGATTTGTATGTGATTATAAGGAAAGCTAAAACTAATTACATTAAATAATTTCATTTAATAGGAAGAGATTTTAAACTATAGGACAAATATTGGCTAAAGTTTAGCTGACTCATTTCTCATTAGTTACCCAAACTGTAAACACCAGTTTCCTTTTTTCATTATCCGTTCTCTGTTTTAGAGTTCATTCAGGATGGAAGGCTATATATGATGTTCTTCAGAGTTTGGTAATATTACAGACTGCTTAATCATGCACAGTACATGTTATTTTGGAAGAAAATAACTTATGCTATTGAAATATGAACTTTTATCAATATTTCTAACAGTGACTTGCAATGATAATGCCATAAAACCACCTGCTGTTTTATCAAGTTATTACTTTGAGGGATTGCATGGTTGGCATTGATTTTATTGAAAACATGACTGCCATTTTTAAACAAATGTATTGGCATGAGGTGAGCATATTATTACACATTAGGGAGTTTACAATTTATGTGTTTTGTATATATAAACCTACATTTTAGGATACGAATCAAACATACCAAAATTTCCCTGGAAAAGCCAAAATTTAAAGATGGCTTAATCCGTTGTCAGATATGAGCTAATTTCTGTCTGTAACAGAGGCAAGAAGATTTCTTTCTGACTTATAAATAAGTAATATTGCAGATATGGGAAAAGAAAGTATATATGCTTCTCCTAGTATATATTTCATGGAAGCAATAACCAGAATTTAATTTGCATGATTGGAATGATCTTTCTATTATTATGTACCAAAGAAATATCTGCTACCTTGCACACTGTCTGGAAGAAAAGTACATATGGAAGAGAACATATTTCATTTATAATTTCAGAGAGCAACTTGCATAATATTCTTTCTTGTAATCTTATTTTCAACCTAGGATAATCATCATCATCATCGTCATCATCATGAAAAGCTAATAGGATTCATTATTGTTATTGCAGGCTATTATTAGTCTCATTGCCATTTCCAAGGGAAACAGTTAAAGTATCTATTAGTGCAATAGTTCTCTCATTCATTTGCTGTTGGCTTTGCCAATCTAATCCTAAAGGTAAGAAATCAATCAGTGTTTGAACATGTCTTCTTTTGTAGTTGCTATTTTTCTTACAGAGTTCAGTGGAACTCTATGGAACCAGGAGATTGAGAGGAAAAATGTTTTTATTTTTTAATTTCATTCAATGAAAATTAGACTATAAAACATACAGGTTTGGAATCAACTTAAATTTGTTTTATAATAATTAAATGTGGAGTTAAAGTCACTTCTGACCTGAAAATGTTGGTCAAATGCTATTAGCATTTTCCTAGAGCAGATATGGTGACTAAAGTATATTGTTTTATATTGGATCCAAAGTCTCCTTTGTATATTTTTAACGAAAGTGTGTGCTAATATATTGATTCCTGATTTGTTATAGGAAATCAACCTTAAAATGCTACCTATTTTTATATTCAGGAGTTTGCTTGGAGTTTGTTGTGTTTTGATCTTTGTAATTTAATTAGAAGATCATATTGCACATATTCTTTGCTCTTTAAGAATGCCAAAAATTAAATTTTGCTTTGATCCAGAAAACTTTGTATACATTATTAAAATATAATATAGAGATCTGAGTTTAGTTCAAGATGGTTGGACTAAATTTGAATGAATGTTTGTGATTTTTCAAGGTTTTTTGTTTTGTTTTGTTGTATATGAGCAGTTTCACCAAAATTAGCTTTATGTTAATTTGTTTTTCTGTCATGAGAACTTTTCCTTGTCTATATTTTGACCTTTGAAATTTAAACCTGTGTTGTTCCAATAACCTTTATTTTATATTAAGCTTTCATTACTTAACACTCTTCTTCTATTGGAGATTATATGGCTTTTGATCACTGTTGCATTATTTTCATTATTATTTTTCAGGTTTCTCTTTTTATTTTATTATCTTATTTTATTTTTTAATGTTTATTGTCAAGTTGGTTTCCATATACCCAGTGCTTATCCCCACAAGTGCCCTCCTCCATGTCCATCCTCTACCACTCCATCTGCCCTCAGTTTTCTCATTTTATTTTTATGGATGACTTGCCTTTGAAGTTTGATTTTGGTATTTCACAGAGTACCTATGCTTTAACTTTTAACAGTATTGTATATGAAATATAGTTTTTTTCAAGGATATAATAAATTTAAAGCTAATTGTGACTTCAAATACTAATTAGCTACTTATACTCTGCCTGTTATTTCAGTAGAGATATTCAGTGAATATAACTTTCTCACTTTCTGCTAAAATATAAATTATAAACTATACTTACCATCTTCATTAGATCCATCTTTTATACTATACATTTTCTCACAATAAGAAAAGTAAAACAACAAAGAAAGTTAAAGTGGGGGAAGAAGAAAGCATTTAATTTAATTCTAAGAGAGAGAATTAGAAATATTGATTATTGTAAGACCAAGCATATTTCACATATAAAATCAAGGTAGGAATTGATAAGAAATGAAATGTGGAAGAGACCAATAAAAATCTCCACAGTTTTGATGAAAACACAAAGAGGAATTAAACAGACGTATTACTCCTCTTAGATCCTTTGTGTCTATGCACCGTCTTCTGCATAAAGATATAGCCACTGATTATAATTAGTTGAAGACTTTATTCCCAACTTCCCATCTTTCAAATGCAAATTAATGGTTTCTACGACAAAAATAAAGCTCCTTGACATCCTCTTGAAGAAGGACTCAAGTAAAATGAATAATCAGTTGAGGTGAACAGCTTAAAATTATCAAGAAAGGATTCATAGATTCTGCTTTTCCAATAAAGCAGAAGGACGGTTGGAAGGTAACACTTGTTTCAAAAGAGCCATTTTATTCCGGGCAGGTAATATAATAATATCTCCTCGAGATCTAGTGAGATGGAATGGCTGAGTGAGGTTGGACTCCTTCCACAGTATTTGATTATGCATGGCTGTACCTTCACACCAAACATTTTTATTTTCATATTTATGAGTATTTCCAGAAAAAGTAAATCCTAAAATATTATATTTCCAGAATTAATGCTTCCACTATTTCTTTCTAACAGCAGCATGTGCTGTTAAAAAAAAAGATAGAACTTTAATTTAATTGCTTTTTTAGGAAGGTAATTATCTTCCCAGTCTCATCTAACTTTTGCTTGATGTTAATTTGATTGAAATATTTGCAAGGTTCTTCTACCCTTCCCCCACAGTTTTTTTCTTTTCATTGCATCTGTGGCAGATTAAATTTCGATGATTTATCTCTGTTTACTTTCTTTTCCTGTATGTGAAGTTTTTTCACAAATGTTTCAAGAAAGAATGAAGTAACTTCAAAATGTTAAGTAATTTCCTTCTGGTGGAACAAGGTATACTTGGGAATGGCTGAAAAAAATCCTCAAACCTTAAAATGGTCTAAAAGCAGATACAAAAATTTTGCACCTCTTAAATCCTCTTTGTCTATTTCACCTAACCCTTAATACCCACTCTTCTCTGGTAACCAAATATCGGAGTCTATTTCAGTTTTGTTTGTTCATTTGTTTTGTTTTGATTCTATATATGAGTGAAATGATGTAGTATTGTCTTTCTCTGTCTGACTTATTTCACTTAGCATAATACTCTCTAGGTCCAACCATGTTGTCAACAAATGGCAAGATTTCATTCTTTTTTATGGCTGACTATTAGTCCATTATACACACATGTGTGTGTGATATGTGATATATATGTGTGTGATGTAAAATATATAAGTGATATAAAAATATATATATTATCCATTCATCTATTGATGGATATCTTGGCTGTTGTAAATAATGCTGCAGTCAACATAAGCGTGTATATACCTGTTCGAACTGGTGTTTTTTTGTTTTCTTCAGATAAATATCCAGATGGAATTGCTGGATTGTATGGTAGTTTTATTTTTCACTTTTTGAGGAACTTCTCTACTGTTTTCCATAGGGGCTACCTCAGTATGCATAATATTTTATTGAATTCCTGTAGAATACCATAAAATTACTTATATTACTCCATTTTAAAAATACATAAAATAAGGGATGACTGAGTGGCTCAATCAGTTGTGTGTTCGACTTTGGCTTGGGTCATGTTCTCATGGTTCATGGGTTTGGGCCCCCTGTCAGGCTCTGTGCTGATATCTTGGAGCCTGGAGCCTGCTTCAGATTCTGTGTCTCCCTCTCTCTCTCTGACCCTCCCCCTCACACTCTGTCTCTCTCTCTCTCTAAAATAAATCACATTAGAAAAACTAAAATAAGTAAAATAAAATGAGAAATTAATAGTTAAGAAAACTATTAATTTTCAAAACTATATATTTTAACTAAGTCATTATGATAGCAAAACCCATGCTAATTCAGCTGAAGTAATATTAATTATTTTTAGAGAAAGAACCTCATATTGCAATCACTAATTGAGGAACTTCAGCCATCCACAAATATGTTTATAAATATCCTAAAAGGCTGAAAAAAGAGTGTCAAGGTTGTATAGTTGTTTTGGTTATCTATGGGTGTGTAACAGTCAACCTAAAATTTAGTGATAAAAGCAGCAACCGTTAACTGTTCCCACAAGTTTGTGGGCCAGTAGATTAGGCAGGGCACAGTGAGGATGACTTGTCTTTGCTCTGTGATGACATAGGCCTCAGTGGGGGTGGCTCCATTGTGGCCATATGCTTAGTGCTGCAGTACCGGCCATTGACTGGATTCCTTGGTTCTTTTCCATTTCATGTCTGCTGGGTCTGGAATGTCCAAGATGGCTTCTTCACTCACATGTCTAGAATGATTGAAACTCATCAAGCATCTTTCTTCTCTTTACGGGGCCTTTCTAGATATCAGGCTTTGAATTCACAACACGACTGTCTCAGAGTGATTGAACTTCTTACATGGTAGCTGGCTTCTCCTAGGAGTGAGCATTCTGAGGTCTAGACAGAAGCAAAAATTTCTAAAGAACCAGTCTTCAGAGTCCAAGAATGTTGTTTCCAATTTCATGCTGTTGATCAAGAGTTGTGAGCTTCCTATGACTACAGTAGCAGTGTAGGTGAACTTGAGCTACTTGAGCTACTTTGCCAAAACTGCACAAAGATATTCATTTATCAGAAGAAATGGCCCTAGCAGTAAGAATCCAAGTTGGGCTGCCTTCATTGGAGACTGAGAAAGGAAGAAGAGATGTCAGAGATTTGTGCATTTGGGGAGGCACTCTACCACACTCTTCAAAGATTGCCAGTAAGCTACCCAGAGAAGCAGTGGCAACCAGCCTAACATCAGACCATACTTTTGTCCAGTTAGGAAGTGAAATGTTGCTCTTGGACTCTTATCTGCATCAGCATTCCATGCAGGTGAGCCACCACCAGGTGGGAGAGGTACAGATCATGCCTCACCCCTCCCCTCCAACTTCAAGATTTTAAGTGCTTGATTTACATACAGTTATTTTATGTTAACAAGTTATAATAATTGAGTATATATTTCATATATGTATAATGCATATTTATATTATGTATTATATATGAATATGATGTATATTATAAATTATATATATACATATACATATGTGTATGTGTATTATTAGTTCTCTGATTTTTTTCAGCTCATGTAACTGAATAAAGTCAGATAAGAGGATTTAGCTTCTACTGTAGTTGTAAGTCTGAACTTAGGAAATGAGAACCTCTGGAATTACTGCTGACTTTTGGGGCAGGTTTTATTTTTCAGGGTGTTGGGGAGAAGGTATGTATGCACAAAGAGTTATTTCATGAATAAAATCGGGTAATAGAAGCAGACACAGGGTGTATAAATCAGCGAAGAGAGATGATACTAGATGAATGACTAATCTCTGGTTTCTAATTCTCAGCCTTTATGAGAATCAGCTTTATTTCTTGACCTTGACCTCCATTAGATAATCATAGATCTTTAAATGCAGTCCATCTTTTTCCTCAGTTGCATGATGATAATTACAATTAGAAACACCTTGAGTAAGACCTCAGAATGTCTAGTAGAAATTTCCGATTGACATTTTTCTAAAGATGTATTTGGTTTCATGCCAACCTACTGCCTGAAAGCAATTTTTCTGAAAGAGATATGCCATAACCAAACTACTACTACATCTAAGATCATATAATATCTGTAGAAATGGATATGTAACTTCTCGTTTCCAGAAATTATACCTACCAGAATCTTTGCTGATCAAATTCTTTTCCTTTTCTTATAGGCCCCATGTCTGATTCAAATGTAGACAAATTCACTGCAGATAAATTTCTTATATTTAATGTAATTGTGCTAGCCAGTGAAGGAACTAGAAACAAATGGAACATATCATTGACATGAGATAATCAATCTCCCAACTCTCTAAGCTGTTTTCCTTATTTCTTTCCATTTGTTCTTATTTACCATTACCTGTTGACTTCCAAAGGCAGTACTGGTATTTATCTTCTGATGAGGTTACTTTATTTTTAGACCCAGAGACTGGAACAAACCATTATTCACTAATAAGTATCATTTATTTTCATTTGGCTCTTAGGTTCTTACCAGGTAAATGCTTATTAAGTTGAAATAATAAATATACTGAGGACTGACATATAGCAAATAATTTTTTTTCCTGGTGTTTTCAAGATGAAAACATTTATAAGAACATGGGACCCCTGGATCTGAATTTCCCTACTGCTGCTCAGAGTACCCTTTGGCAGTTATCTCTCAGCCTGGCATGACTATGTGTCATTTGAGCTCTAGAAGCATCTAGAAGCTTTCAAGCCTTGGAGCCCTTTAGAGATTCTTAGACAAATTGTTAACTTTAAGCAACAAAATCTGAATTGTACCTCCATTTAGTGACAATTAAAATGCTACTGTTGACCATTTGGAATATTAAAAAGGCATATTCCTATATATTTGACTAGCTTTGATTTACTTCCAGGTCATAAGGTCAGTCTTTTTCATAAATTAATTTTTATTTTTTAATGTTTTTTTTTTTTTTTTCTGAGAGAGAGAGAGAGAGAGAGAGAGACAGCATGAACAGGGGAGGGTCAGAGAGAGAGACAGACACACAGAATCTGAAACAGGCTCCAGGCTATGAGCTAGCCGTCACCACAGAGCCCGATGCAGGGCTCGAACCCACGAACCATAATATCATACCCTGAGCCGAAGCTGGACACTTAACCAACTAAGCCACCCAGGTGCCCCAGAAGCTCAGTTCTAAATGAATGTTGCATGCTCTTTATAATAGTAAATATAATTCATGTCATGTAGATGGGATATCAAATAAGAGCATTTTTAAAAGAGCCAGTAATTGAAAATAAGTGAATAATAAATCAGTGAATTCATTGGATTAGCCTCTGGATATATTTTTTCAGACTTTTGGTAGACAAATCATTGATTAAAGTTTTGACATCTCAAACAGGGTTTTGGCATTATGTTTTGCCTTCAATCTGCCATCTGAAAAATGGGCTTACATATTTCACAGATTAAAAATGTTTTGGTGGACCTGGATGGCTCAGTCAGTTGAGCATCCGACTTTGACTCAGGTCATGATCTCGCAGTCCATGAGTTCAAGGCCTACATCAGGCTCTGTGCTGACAGCTCAGAGCCTGGAGCCTGCTTCAGATTCAGTATCTCTCTCTCTGTCTGCCCCTCCCTTGCTCATACTCTGTCTCTCTCCCTCCAAAATAAATAAACATTAAAAAAATTAAAAAAAATGTTTTGAAGTCTTGGAGCAATTTGTTACAGATTTATAGATTACTGACTTGCTGCTCTTACCCTGTACAGATTTCTATTGTAAATAATATACTTAATGAAAATTAATAGAAAAACAGATTCATTTTTGAACCCTGTATCTTTGTATCTATCTACCTACCTATGTACTATCTACTAATCTTCCAATGCTTACTGAGCATTCCATTCAAGTTGAAGCAGACATTGTAGAGTAAGAAGAGACTAATTTCCCAAATTCAGTTAAATTATGAAAATTTACAGTGCTTTTCCTGGTGATTGCATTATACTAGAACAAAAGATATAGTGTTGTATTTTAAATGCCTGGTTAGAGGAGAGTAGAGTCCCCTCAAACCATTTATGCCTTTCTTTTTCTCTCTCTTACTGGTTTTAAATTCATTTATAATTTGCATCATGAAAATTCCTGAATTGTAATTCTTTCTAAAAAGACTGAAAAAAAACAAGTCCAGGTGTTTATCATAGTCCTTGAGATGAGCATCAACAGGAGTTATCTCATCCAATGATGATTGATCTATTATGACTCAGAAAGTTCTTGATATTTATAGAAAGACTAAAAAAGACTAAGAGAGTGAGGCTACCATACTAAGATGTATATTGGGCTATTTGCATTCCATTTGAGTATCTTCCAGGAAAAATGTCAATTAAATACCTTCCAAATGTGTGGCATCTTAAAATTGATTTGAGAAATATGCTTTTGCAAGTAATTTGAATACTGTTCAATACATTAGCATACATTTAGTTTACTGGTGCCTTTTAAAATTGTGATTTTGAGCAACTTAGTGAATACATCTTCATATTTAATAAACAATGATATTTTTATATAAGGTTTTGTTATATGTGGATATTCACTTACATATGTTGGAAATTACCATGTGACTTTATTTTTTTCATTTAGTTTTTTAATGTTTTTTTTTTTTTACTTTTGAGAGAGAGACAGAGCATGAATTGCGGAGGATCAGAAAGAGAGGGAGACACAGAATCTGAAGCAGACTCCAGGCTCTGAGCTATCACCTCAGAGCCTGAGCCAGGGCTAGACCTCATGAACCACAAGATCATGACCTAAGCTGAAGTCAGATACTTAACCAACTGAGCCACCTAGGTGTCCCTCATTTAATTTTTTATTAGCAACTTCTAATCTTTTAATTTAAACCTGGAATATCCAATTTTATTTAAACTTGAAGCTCTGGGAAATTTTTTTTGAAACTTGGATTTCTTTATTTTGTTTCTCTAATTACTGTTTCTGCAGTTGGAATCCTATACACACAGCAGAATGTATGAGACTATGGATTAACAAAATTTTGGAACCTATTACAAACTTGTTTCAGGAAGATCAGAACCAGGGAAAGCATTTGTTCCTCTGATTTAGAAGGAAAAGTAAAAGTGCAAGAACTGTAAAGTATATGCAGGCTAAGATGGTGAGGCAGTTTTATAATTCAGGTGATTTAAAGAAAGGATTAGATGCTAGTACCATTTCTCAAAGTATGATCTGTGGAATACCAGTCCTGGAAAACAGAAAAGATTCTGTGGCCATGTAAATTTAGAAAATGTTGATAATATATTTATCTATTCTGGAGACCTTAATCAAATGTATGATTTTGAAAAGCTTCCCAAAAATGTCAAAAATTATCCATATAAAATTTATTTCTCAAACCTTTTGAAATAGAATTTAAAAAATCGTATTTAACACTTCAGAGAGTAATTCCTAAAAATTATTTTCCTAAAATATAGTAGGAGGAGACAACATGAGATACCTGTCTAATTTACTGACCAATTTTGATGTTAGAGAAAGAGAGAGACAAATAGAAAAAGAGAGAGTATTTCTATCTCCGTGGAGGTGTAATGTATAGATATCTATATATCCATATATCTATATAGAGAGATAAAGATATAATACTGAGATTTTTTAAACCTTTATTAATTTTCTTTATTTTTTAAAAATATTTTTACTGTTTATTTTTGAGAGAGAGAGAGACAGAACATGAGTGGGAGAGGGTCAGAGAGAGAGACACACACACAGAATCTGAAGCAGGCTCCAGGCTCTGAGCTGTCAGCAGAGAGCTTGATTCGGGGCTCAAACCCATGAACTGTGAGATCATGACTTGAGCCAAAGTTGAGTGCTTAACCGGCTGAGCCACCCAAGTGCCCCTATTAATTTTCTTTAAAGGACTTTGGGATCCTATGGAAAAGAAATTATTGGGTTAGTATTGATAAGAACAAAAGTAAAAATAGCCAAAATTAGCATTTGTGCCATGAGTTGATGGATGTTCTGAATTTCATTAGAAGTCATTCCCATTTGAAAGGTAAGAATCAAATCAGAGAAAATATGTGCCTTACCCAAAGTCACTTACTGTTTTTTTTTAAGGTTTATTTATTTATTTGTTTTGAGAGAGACAGAGACCGCATGAGAGGGGGAGGGGCAGAGAGAGAGGGAAAGAGAGAGAATTCTAAGCAGGCTCCATGCTGCTAGCAGAGAGCCCAATGTGGGGCTCTAACTCACGAAACTGTGAGATCATGACCTGAGCTGAAACCAAGAGTTGGATGTTTAACTGACTGAGCCACCCAGGTGTCCCCAAAGTCACTCACTATTAATGGCATGGCAGTTTCCGAACTAAGGTTGGCTTTAGTCCACAGCCCATGGGTTTTCATTACACCACGTCACTTCACCTACTGAATTTTGGTGCTTCTCAGGGATAGACAGAGGTAGGAGGGATTAGATATGCGAGTGAAGTCAGATATGGTCAAAGCATTGAAAAAACTAGAAATTTAGGTAGATAGTTAAAGGATATATTAACTAAGATGATCTACAAAATAATATTTTATAGAAAGAATAATGTAAGTTTTTCGGAGGTGTTGCTGTGATTAGAAGTAATTGATGATGTGTTTTTCCACTTGGGATTATAAGCAATTTGATAGAGGACTATGGGGTTTGAAATGGCATCATTGTTTCCAATCCAAGATAGAAACACGTGGAAAATCTCCTTGGCCACCTTTTCCAGTTTGCAGATGGGAGGGGAGCAGAGGCCATGTCAGCATTCTCATACTTGTTTGTAATCCAAATGTATATATAGTATTTGACTGATGTGTTAAGAAAGTTCTAAATCTTTCATAGCCAATATTATCTAAAATTACTGCTGTTATAATTAGAAATTCAAATTGTTATATTATAAAACTCAGTTAAAGCCTGAGTTTCTTGGCCTGGCAGAATTTAATGAATGTACTTTCCTCCGACAGCTTTGTATGTTTAGTGTTTTAGTGAACATGCAGGGGCATCTAATTTCCTGAAGTGTCAAGTCACTGGGACTGGGTAGATTATTGGGTATACATCCAAACCCTCATTTCATGTCTCTCAGTTATCCACATTTGTTGGACACTTTATTTCCCCAAATAGTCCTCAGATTGTGTTTTGGAATTTTGAGGTTGTTAGTTCTCTTAACGGCCTTCCACAGTGAGCATAGTTGAGGAGGGATGCAGGGAGAGATGAGATATGTTGCATTTGTTATGGCACATTAATTTTCAAAGCAGGAAATTGTCAGAGGAAAAGCCACTGGTGGCTTTAGAACTGTACTGTTGAATAAGAAGCCACTAGCATGGTGTGGCTGGCCTGATATGAGACATGCTTAGTGTATAATACAGACTGGATTCCAAAGACAATACCAAAAAAAGGTAAAATATTTCATTAATATTATATTGATTACATGTTGACATTATAATATTTTGAATATATTGAGGTGTGCAGATACATTATTAAAATTAATTTTACCTGTTTCTTTTGAGTTTTTAGCTACTAAAAACCTAACAAATTATACATGTATCTTGTTACATTTTTACTGGAGAGTGCTGCTTAGAAATTATTATATTTATTTAATGAATTAAAGAAAGCCACAGTTGGGGTTAAATCCTATTCTATGATTAAAGAGGAAATTCTAAAACTACGATTTAAAAGAATCCCAGTTGTATTGATCCTTGTCTCCAAACTTATCAAATTGTATACATTAAATATATAGCTCTTTCTGTCTGTCAGTCATATGTCAGTTAAATGGTCTATAAAAATGAAAAGAATTTCAGTTTTATCTATCTGTGACTGCTCAGGAAAAAATCCATATGTGTGCACACACACATGTGAGTGTGTGTATGAATATTTGACTGTCACAGTGTGGTTAATTCATGATCTTCCTTTAAAACAACTTAGTTCTTTAATAGAACTATTTTTGTAAAAACACTTAAACTAAACTGAAACATCATCAGTTTGGTTCTCTTACAAAACTTCAATTTATTTTAGCAGGGGTCAGTAAATCTGACTATCCCTGAATCATTTTGCTTGTGTTCATATTTACTTTTTTCTTTTAGTGGGGTGGCCAAACCTAACAAGGTACCTTGTGATGGTTCTATTTGAATATCCTGCTATGCTTCTGAAAATGAGTTTACAAAAATATAAATGAAAAGAATTATTATAGTGTATTCTAATTCTAATATTCTAATTCTGTTCTAATTCTAGTATTTGAAGTCCCTGAAACATTTTGGTTGGCATTACGAATGTAAAGTTTTAAATTTTCCTAGTCAATTACAAACATAAAAAAAAGGAGACCACAATCACTTTTTTGAGAAATCACAAAACAAAGTACTATTAATAGCTATATTACAGCAATTTCAAATTATTTTTCAAATATACATGCTAGATCTTTGTTCAAAAGCATGTAAGTGATTTTTTTTTTCTTTTTTCCTAGTCTCATTACACTGATTCTGTGATGGGATTGATCTCATTTATTAAAAATAAACATGTAAAAATGTGATTTAAGTTCTGTAGAAGTCAAAAATATCTTTAAATATAACAATACTTTAATATAAACACAGTATTTAAATTGCTGGCTATTAAATTATGCACCAGAAGGAAATAATTACAATAATTTGTGTCATTATTAATTTCTGTCTACAATAAAGAGGTGTGAAAAATAAGCCACAGAACTATAACAGAAAATCCCAAATTACTTCCATTGGTGTTATTCTCAAGTTAAATGATAGCTTTATACAATGCAGTTCAGTTTAGCCTGACTGTACGAGAACAACTTTTCCTGGAAGACGCACTATGGTCCAGGTGACCTATTTTGTTTTCTTTTGTATGTCTGAGGCTTTTCATTTGAAATACTCTACTTAGGAATGTGAAAGTGATTGACATGAATGGACACGACCTAACCCATTTCTCCTCCTTGTTCTTAGCCTTGTCACTTCAGACTCCAAACTCCAGGCCTGAGAAAAGAGAGGAGCTGCAGGAGAGCAAGGTTATCACACTTGCTGGCCCCTTCCTCTGTCACACTTCTGTTTGGCATCCATATGAGTGAGGGTTTCCGAACTCTCAGTTCAGCTTATTGTTCTTCAGCAAATACTTCCCCAGTCAGCCAGTAATAAAATTGTGCTGGGCCCTGAGCTGAATCTTTTACATATATTATTTTATAAAAACTCCTCACAAAAATCCTAAGTAGATAACCTACCTAAGGCTATGCTTGTGGTGATTAGTTGTATTAGCATTTTTTGTTGCAAGTGATAGAAACCAAAGTTAAACTTATGTAAGAACAAAAATAAAGAGGTCATTTGTTGACTTACATAATCACATACTTGAGAGTTACTCCTAGGTTTAGAAATGGCTTGATTCAAGGAGCCCAAATGATGTTACCCATCAGTGCTTCCTCGTGTGTTGGCTCCATTCTCAGGCAGACTGTCCTTCTTGTGGTGGAATGATGGCTCCATGGACAGACAGGGACAGCATCCCCAGTAAAAGTGAAAACTTCCTTTCTAGCAGTTTCCTGAAAAGTCCTAGCCTTCCTCTGATTTGAATCAATTAGGGTCACATACCCATCTTTGATGTTCATAAGATAGAATATTCTGAGACGGTTATGCTTGAGTCATGGAAGCGGGGGTCAGGTACATCCTTTTCTGTAAACACAGGATTTGGAATAAAGGTGGCCTGATCTCTTAAGCAAGATGGAGAGGTTGTCACCAGAAGAACAGATAGTAGACACAGGAAGGCCAATAATCACAGATGGACACTAGGGAGGTCAACCAAGATCTGAACCCAAGTTGTTTAATAATAATAATAATAACAATTATTATTATTATTATTATTATATCAAAGCTCATGATAACAAGACTATACCATATCGATATCCTTTAAACTAAAATGGTCTATTTTTCCAAAAGTTTGTATCCATTGGCTAACATTGTTCTCTCCTCAGTAAAAAAATAGCATGTATATAGTCTGAATTATTTCTTTCAGCAAATTAATTCCTTTCAGCATTTTTTTCAGATGGTGGTTGTTTCTTAAATTCAGAATACAATAATGAGCAACTCAGGAGCAAGCACCATCTTTTCTTCCTCCTTTGGACAGTGCACATTGCAGGTAGACTAATGTGAATCACAGCACAAATATCTTTCATTTACACAATGGTCTGTATTCTGTTTCTGAACTTAGTAAGTACATCTTTTAAATTTTTTTTTTTTTTTTTGAGCGAGCAGAGAGCATGAGCAGGGGAGGGATAGAGAGAGAGTGGGACAGAGGATCTGAGGCATGCTCCTCTCTGACAGCAGTGAGCTCAATGCTGGGCTTGAACTCATAAATTATGAAATTATGACCTGAGCCAAAGTCAGATGTTCAACTGAGCCACTCAGGCACCCCTTAATAAGTACATCTTGACTTCAAAATAACATGAATGGTTTCTTTTCTAATAATTCAACAAACAGGCATCCTTAGTCATCATAGGATACCATACTCTCAAACAGTGCTCAGATACTTAATATCACAGACAAATGTTCTCAGAATTTAGGTGGTATTTTCAGGCAAATTATGATGGTTGTTGATGTTTCTGAGCAAGTCTAATACCTTATATACACTTGATGTTTAATATGTGTGACTTTTAGGGGTGCCTGTGTGGCTCAGTCGGTTAAGCATCCGACTTCGGCTCAGGTCATGATCTCACAGTTTGTAGGTTTGAACCCCACATCAGGCAGTGTGCTGACAGCTAGCTCTGAGCCTGGAGCCTGCTTCAGATTCTGTATCTCCCGCTCTCTCTGACCCTCCCCTGCTCATGCTGTGTCTCTCTCTTTCTCTCTCTCTCTCTCAGAAATAAATAAAAACGTTTAAAAAATTAAAAAATGTATGTGTGGCTTTTAGATTTTTTTAATGTTTATTTTTGAGAGGGGGAAGGGAGGGGGGGAGAGAGAGAGAGAGAGAGAGAGAAAGAAGGTCAAAGAGAGAGGGAGACACAGAATCTGAAGCAAGCTCCAGGCTCTGAGCTAGCTGTCAGCACAGAGCAGCAATGTGGGGCTTGTACCCAGGAATGGTGAGATCATAACCTGAGCCGAAGTTGGACGCTCAACCAACTGAGCCACCCAGGATCCCCTAATATGTGTGGCTTTTAAAACAAAGAATACATTAAGTATTTGAGAAATAATATAAGGCTATACAGTTTCTCTGTTTTTAGTGGTTAGAATAAAGGTTTGGATTCAGACAGGCTTAGTTTCCAATATTGATAGATATGTGGACTTGGATAATCTCAATGTCACTGAGCCTAAATTTTTAGAATTTGAAAGGATGTTGTAGGGTTTATAAAATAATATATGTAAGGTGCCTATCTCAGAGCACAATGCCTGTAACTGCCCAGTAATAAGTGGCTCCTCCTTTCCATTTTCTTTCCTCTTCTTGTCATAAATTGTTATTGTCAAATAAGTCAAGACCCCATTTTAACATAATTACTTATACCTTCAAGCATCTGTGGGAGACAGCAAAAGGTGTCCTGCAATATCAAGTCTGTACATGAGTCCAATGCTCATTTTGTTGACCATCTTTGTTGACCACTTTGTAGTACATTGCTGTTGCCATATTTATGTCAGCATACCATGACCTTGCTTAGTTGGGGGATGAAGAAGAGGTCTACCTATCCCTGATCAATGTCTCTGATAATTATTTATTCAATATGAGGTACTGATATCTTCTGTGAATGCCATCTTGAAACAGATTTTGCTTAAATTAATGTGATGAACATTTACTGAGCACCTGCTTTTGAGAGTCCATTGGCCTGGGCTCACATCCCACTTCTGCCCCTTACTAAGTCTGTGGTTTGAGCAAGTGATTTACTTTCTTCATCTGTAAAATGTAGTGATCATAGTGTCTACCCAAGAAGTGGTTATGCAGATTTAAAGAATTGGATATACAAGGTGCTATAAGCAATATTCAATAAACATTAACTCTTAGCCTTCATTATCAAGTGCAATATGAAGATGACTGAGAATTTGTCTTTATTTTCTAAGTATTCCCATCTAATAGTGGAGGGAAGAGGGACATAGTCCAAATAACTGTATTGTCATCTAAACTGTGTGCTACATCAGAGGAAAGGGGATTCCAAAAGTGGTGAAAAAGAAAATTAATTTTCACTACAGTTACCCTTATCTACCTGAGATACAGTGATCTCTTTCTACTGTTGAAGGATTTATAGAAAGTGTTGGTATTATCTATTCCATACAGCTTATTCGGTAGCATGTCATCTTGAACTGTGTCTCTTTTTGCACATACCTGCTAATTATCCCCACCAAGATGGTAGGTTCTTTGTCATCAGGAACTGGTGGACACTTGAGCACTTGCTGATTGAATTAGTAAAAATCATATTTTAGAAAGCATAAACAGGGGTGCCTGGGTGACTCAGTCCATTGAGCATCTGACTCTTCATTGGTCATGATCCCAGGGTCGTTGGACTGAGCCCTGCTTCAGTCTCCGTGCAGCGCATGGAACCTGCTCAAGATTCTCTTTCCTTCTGCCCCTCTCTCCCACACACACTCTCTTTCCCTCTTTAAGATAAAATTAAAAAAAAAATTAAATCCATAAACAAGGAAATACTGAATTTAGTAATAAGCCAGGTTGCTAGTATTAATTTATGGGATATACAAAACCAAATCTTTGCAAGGAGACCCTTTTACATCTGGACAGCTATGTATTTTGGTGGGTTTTTTGAGCTGAATTATTGAAATAAGCACTATTGTTTCTAAAGGTGTGCAGTGAATTTATTATTGAATTTGCAGATATAATTAATTTTTGGAACATGGCTAAGAAAATACTCTGGCATCATTTACAAATACATAAAATAGCATAAGTTTGAATCAGACAATTCAAATCCTGAGTCTACCCACTTCTTATATGGGTGCTTAACTTTTCTGGGTCTCCAAATCTTTTTCTATAGAATGGGGGTATGATAAACTTTACTTGTTGTGAGAAGTAAATATGATTATGCACATAAAGAATTTACATAGCAAGTGCACAATAAATGGAAGTCATAATAATGATAGTTCTTTATTGCTTGGGACAATTATGTTCATATTGTTTATCAATTCAGAAATAGTTTTCTCTACAGGTTGGTTAGACACCTTTTGGTCCTGAGAACAAAGAATGTCCACAAAGGGCCATTTTCCCTATTGTATTTCTAACTGTCTCTGAAAATTACAGAATAACTTAAGTACTCTGAGGGGATAGTTCCATCTGTTCAACTTTTAGATCAAATAAGGAATGAAAGGAATGTATGGAGCACAGGGGACCCAATAATGTCTCCTCTGATGTCTTATTGCTTCTCTTCTATTTTATGATTAGGTATTAAATTTTACAATTTTTTTTTATCCTTCCCCAGTGCATTGACTGTTAACTAAAAACTAAGAGTATAGTCTAGAAGCTAAAAATGAAGAATCTGGAGACATATTTCCAGCATGACCTTGGGCCAGTTACTTAAATGTGTGCCTCAGTTTCCTCATCTAGAAAATGAAGACAATAGTGGTATCTATCTTTTAGAGTTGTTGCAGACTCTAAATAAATTAATGGACCTATGGCCCCTAAATAGCACTTGACCTATCATATCAAGTGTCATATACATGTTAACTATTATCGGTACTCTCTCTTCCTGATTGAAATCTGTTTTCTGCTCCTACATCTTTATCCTTATATTTTTGTACTACTTTCATAATTTTTTCCATATCTATAATATTTTCTTAAATTAAAAGCAATTTTTACTTAGCTTTATATTGAGAATTTATAGATAAAAAGTCATAATTTTTTTGCACTGTGTACATTTTTATCATTATACATGAAATAGATATAGAACTTTATAAAAGCAGTTGTCTGTTTAT
Organism: Crocuta crocuta; assembly: GCF_008692635.1. Classification (NCBI taxonomy): domain Eukaryota; kingdom Metazoa; phylum Chordata; class Mammalia; order Carnivora; family Hyaenidae; genus Crocuta; species Crocuta crocuta. The sequence goes on from NW_027529634.1 coordinate 601,356, forward strand.
CACCCTAAATTCTCCCATATACTACCAATATTATATAATACCAATTTATTTAGTTTTGTTCCATTTGCTTTAAGCTTCAGGACCAACCCCAAACTAGTTTCAATTATGCAAAACTAGGAATATATATTAAGAGAGAGTGAGAGAAAGAGATATGAAATAAATAAAGCCATACTAATTATAGCCACTTATTATTAAGGTCAACCTATATTCATATTGCTTATCGACTCAGAAATAATTTTTGCTGTAGATTGTTTAGACACTTTGGTCCTATGGACATGTAATGTTTGTCCATGAGATAAAGTTCATAAAGAGAATACATACACACATGTGTACATGTACATATATATGTGTATACACAAATGTATGCATGTGTGTGTGTGTGTGTATATGTGAAGGAGACAGATAAAGCTTTAGTGAGCGCTTAAAGAAATGCAAAAAGTGAAGAGATTGTGGTGTACTTTCTTTGTAACATTACATGATTCATACATGAAAACATTTAACATCTGTGTCTATATGATGAACTTTAGTAGTAGCCATGAAAGCATTCTCTAATGGTGATAAGGTACAGATTTATCCTCTTAAATAGTTAGCACTATGGTATCCCATCTGACCTTAAGAAAATACTAAGTAATTGTCTAGAAACAGGACTATAAAATGGTAACCTCTTTAGGACAACAGCTGTCTCTAAAGCATCTGCTAATCATTTACATCTCTCAGAAGAAATCTATAGCTAACTATCATTTAATTGGTGAATGCAGTGTGACCTAATCATCTCCATGAAGTCCTCTTTCCAGAAGGTTCATCTCTTGGGATAACAGGAATGAACCTGAGGAATAAGGAATCAATTGCAGAAAGATAATGAGCATGGTTTCAATGAGGGCTGAGGGGAGAGACAATGGGATAGAGAACTTAAATCTCAAGGTTCTGATTTAACTACTTTATTATCAATTAGAACAAAACATTAAGCATGACACCAAACTAGGTACTGTATAAGGGATGCAGACTAAACTTCTTAGCAGAGTCACAAAGATATAAATTTAAAAATGAAACCCAGTGTCAGCACTTTCATTTAGAATCTGAGTAGAAAAAGCTCTACACTGTGTATAAAGATTGGAGATGCTTTCAAATGTCTTTCTTTCCACAGTCACTGCCTTTCACTCTTCCTTGGTCTGACTAGAAGTTCACACCTTTATGTCAGAAAACAGAATTAGGCATTATCTTCCCCAAAGCACCTTCAACTTGCTTATGCTAAGAAACAAAACAAAACAAACTGACGAAATAGTCCTCTGCCTTTACCTTTAAGCCAAGTGGGTAGGTACATGCATGCAATTTATGCTGTCATTTAGTGGACATGGTTACTTTACTGGCCATGGAATTTTAGATTAAGTATTTAATCTCTGTAGATTTTAGGTTCCTAATAAGAAAATGATGATATCAATGCCTACCTCTTAGTGTTAAAAAAAAAAAATATATATATATATAGTATATATATATATATAGTAGCAAGAACACTTAACATAAGATTTATTCTCTCAACAAATTTTTAAGTACACAATAAAGTTTTGTTAATTACAGGAACAATGTTGTACAGAAGATCTCCAGAACCTATTCATTTTGCATAAATGAAATTTTATGCCCGTTTATGCGCCCTGACCTCCCGGCTCCTAGAATCTACCATTTTACTCTCTACTTCTAAAAGTTAGACTATTTTAGATACTTCATATAGGTGGAATCATGTAGTGTTTGTTCTTCTGTGTCTTGGTGTTCTACTTAGCATAATGTTTTCAAAGTTCATCATGTTGTTGCATATGGCAGGATTACCTTTTTTTGTTGTTGTTAAGGTTGAATAATATTCTGTTGTATGCTGTACTACATTTCCTTGATCTACTCATCCATCAGTGGACACTTAGGTTGTTTCCACAACTTGGCTTCTGTGAGTAGTGCTATAGTGAACATCTCTTCAAGATCCAGCTTGAGTTCTTTTGGATGTATATATACCCAGAAGTTGAATCTTTGGATCACATAGCAATGCTATTTTTAATTTTTGAGGAACTTCCATATTGTTTCCTATAGTGGCTGCACCATTTTGTATTCTCACCTGTAATAAATAGTATTGTCTTTTTTTTTTTTTTTAATTTTTATGTCTTTATTTTATTTTGAGAGACAGAGACAGAGAGCGAGCAGGGGAGGGGCAGAGAGAGAGGGAGACACAGAATCTGAAGCAGGCTCCAGGCTCTGAGTTGTCAGCACAGAGCCCAATGCGGGGCTTGAACATGATTGATTAAATCATTGGCTCACGTGATTAACTTGACTTCCAGCCCCTTTTTCTTCCCTGGAGGTGGGGGAGTGGGGTGAGGCCAAGAGATCCAACCCTCTAATCCTCAGTTGATTCCTCTGGCAACAAACCCCCATTCTTTCCAAAAGTAACATCATCAACATAAACTCAGGTGTGACTGAAAGGGGCTTGTATTCTTCAGGTACATGATTTCTGTAAATTTTCTTTTTATTTTCTCATTTTGTTCTTGCATTGTTCTCCTGATCTCAATGAGCATCTTTATGATTTTGAAGTCTCTGCCAAGTAAGTAATATATTTCTATTTTTAGGGCCAGTTTCTAGAACTTTACCTTGTTCTTTGTTCAGAACAATTTCCCTGTTTCTTCATTTTCATTAACTCTGTGTTGGTGTGTGCACTACACAAAACCACCATCTCTCCTAGTCTTTGTGGACTTGATTTGCGTAGAAGACCCTCAGCAGACAGTCTGGGCAGTGATTCCATGGGTTCTCAAATGGTTTTGCTTGTCCAATCTGCTTTCTTTGCTCTTAGTGGCCCCAGGCATCTAAATTTTGGTGGGGCCCACTAGCACTCTTAGATAAGCAAGAGTGAAGCCAATTTAAGCAACCGTCAGATAGTGGGACATTGGATGCTCTGTCAGCTCTTTCCCTCGTCAGGGAAGAAGCTATGAGTTGGGTTTTGTTTTGCTTTATTTTGTAGAGAAAGAGTGGCTGCCAGTGAGTGACAGGTGGAGAGAGGGAGAGGGAGGATCCCATGAAGGGCAGAGAGAGATAGGGGAGAGAGAAGTGGGGCTCACCTGGGGCTTGTGTTTTACCTGAAGTGGGGCTCGTGTTCACCTAAAGCCAGGGCTCATGCTCACCTGATGTGGGACTCAAACTCATGAACTCTGAGATCATGTCCTGAGCTGAAGTCAAGTGCTTAATGACTGAGCCACCGATGCACCTGTTTTTTTTTTTTTAATGTTAATGTTTATTTATTTTGAGAGAGCATGAGCAAGGGAAGTTGTGGAAGGGAGAGAGAGAGAGAGAGAGAGAGAGAGAGAGAGAATCCCAAGTAGTCTTAATGCTGTTAGTGCAGAGCCCGACACAAGTCTTGATCTCATGAACTGTGAGATCATGACCTGAGTTAATTAATATCAAGAGTCAGATGCTTAACAGGTTAAGCCACTCAGGTGCCCCTGAGCTGGGTGTTTTTTAATCTGTTCACTTTGTGCTGAACCAGGGGAAGTAGCTGCAGTGACTGCCAGCCCAAACCATCATCACTTTTCTTGATAGTCTTAGGTGGCTCTTGTATGCAATTTTCATCAGTGTTCTGAGAGAGGCTGGACAGAGAGACCAGTCATCTGGGCAGCCCCAGAAAAGTTGGGGCTGAATGGAAGAAATCTTTTCCTTATAGGAGAGACTTGTGATACTTATAGAGAGAAGGGAAGAGATGAGATGGAGTCAGGAAGTTAGGATGCAAGAGAAAGTAGCTAATTGATGAAGGTTTCAGAAGTCGAATGAGACCTGTAGCACACCTGTTGGGCAAGGACCTGGAAGACATTAAGATCAGATATTTTTCTAATAAATAAAGGAAGATGAATGGAGATGTTAGTAAGAGTAATCTTACTGACCTCCCCTGTTCTTTTTTTGTTTGTTTCTCTTGTGATAAAATTAATATGCTGAAATCATAAACTTTGAACATAGAAGGCAACTGGTCTACAGAATCATTCGGATGTAATAAGAATAAATTGGTTCTAGAAGTGAGTGAAAGAAACAGTGTAGATCAAGGCTTGTGTTCTTGTTGGCAAAAGACATCAGGTCACATGTTAAGTCCAGTTTCAATTATATAAGCCCCAGGTGGTCACATATTTATATATTCTACCAACCCATGGTCTTGCTTTCCTTTTATATTTAATAAAATTATAAGATTTATCTCCCTTATTTTAAGGACACCTCAAATCTCTTTTATAAAGTGGTAGATAAACCGTGAGTAAATACTGAAGATGCTTCAGAAACAATGTAGTTATCAGACACATGGGGCGATATTGCTGATTATTTAAAAATGATAATAAAAATAGGGGCACCAGGGTGGCTCAGTCGGTTAAGTGTCCGACTTCGGCTCAGGTCATGATCTCACGGTCCACGTGTTCGAACCCCGCATCAGCCTTTGTGCTGCCAGCTGAGAGCCTGGAGCCTGCTTCAGATTCTGCGTCTACCTCTCTCTCTGCCCCTCCCCTGCTCATGCTCTGTGTCTCTCTGTCTCTCAAAAATAAATAAACGTAAACATTTTTTTTAAATGATAAAAAATTAGAAGTTACCATAGGCCTTTGTGTACAGTCTTGATATCTTGAAGATGAGAAAAGGGCTTTAGACTCTGCCAGTCATCTGCCATAGAGCTGTGGCAGCCTGAGCGAGCACAGAGAATCCTGTGGCATTCACAGCTTTGAAGACTTTTGTATATCATGGTTTGCTTCAGCAATTCAGTAAGCTGAGCTCAGAATCTCTGAAGACCATTAAACTCTCGGTCCTAATTTGTTCCTCTCTGTGGCGAAATTACCCATAATGCTAAAAGATACAATCCCCCTTTGATATGGTCACGAATTGACTAGATCCAAAAGCCAACATAACTGACATGAAGTTTAGCACTGTCCTTTCTAAGAAACTAAGCACCAGTATAAATCTCGAGACATGGAAAGACACAAGAAAATTATTTTTCAGGGTCTCTGATTAAACACAATAAATTAGTTAGTGCTACCACTGAGATTTGTGTTGTAGGAGTATAGTTCAGAACTCCAGTGAGAGCTTGTTGGAGATCTTAAGAAAGGAATAAATTGCATCAGAGAGAGTCTTACATTTCTGCAAAGAAATAAAATAGACTGCAAGTACCTGTAGAGGCAAGAGAAGCTATAAATGGGATTTTGTTGTTGTATTGAAAATGTAAGGGGAGGGCCTTTATTTGGCAGGGAGGCTCAAGATACCATTCTAAGGGCTAGAGACAAAGTTTGACCATTAAATAGGCAACAGCATTCTCCAGGTATGACCTCTCTAGATAGGAGACTAGTCTATTTAAAATAGAGAAATCACAACACTCTGATATAGTCATGTCATGTAATTTCTTTTACTTTCAAACATACTTTCACTGACTTAGTATGATCACTAAATAAGAATAAATGCCACCCCTCATCTTTTCCTCCCCTGTATCAATAGTATTGAGGTGGTTCTTTGTAGCTCTCTTTCTTCCAGACTTCTAAGTGTTCCCCCCTCCCCAAACTCAAGTCTTTTATTCCCATAATAACGATATGGGAAGACACTCCTCTGTTAACTTTCTATAGGAGCTGAAGTTCCCATTGGGTCTTAATTGCTAACCAGAGGTGAAGGCTTAGCAATTAAATCTCCCATGAAAATATATGAATAAAAGTAGAAATGTTATGGGCTGATTTTTTGACTAAACTTCTGCCAGCTCTTGCAATGTTTTATGAAGAGATGCCGGCATATTCAATAAATCTCAGCTGGCTGTTGTCCAGGAGAAATTATCACCAGCCCTGTGAAGGATCTCTGGCTTCTCCTTAGGAAAGGGAGGGGAGGAAGAATAATTCTGGTTCATTCTGAGTTGTGCATTATACATTAAATTAAAATATATGTTTCACCCATTTAGCAGTCTGAATAATAAAAGCTGTATACAGCTGCAACAACTCTGCTCTATGCATTTTAATGACTGATTTGTGAATATACTAGAATTATAGCTGCTGTTCAAATATTTTCCTTTTTTAAGAAGTCACAAATCCCTCCCTTTAAAAATGCACAGACAAACACTTGATAATCTTTTAATAATTTGTACTAAAGGGTTTTAAAGCTTAGAATATGTGGAAATTATTTGTTTTAGGACCAGTAAATATAATGGGCTTGTCAATATGGTATTCAAATAACTGTCAAAATATTTGGAGTGTCTCCAACGAAAGGAACCTAACTCGATTTCTGCATTCAAATGAATTCTAAATAGAAAAAGTGATATACAGTTCAAAAGGAAGCATTAGACTATAAAGCACCTTTCCATTTCTCTAAGGAATTGTGATCTACTGCTCAAATAGACTTTTAAATGGCTGCCGAGTTTTCAGACTTCTCAGATGTTCAGACTTAAATCAGTTTGAACTAGTTAAGTAGAGTCACAATTAGAATTGTAATTTCTTTTCTTTCCATTTTTAACCAATTGTGAAGAAAGCTAATAAAATTGGGGAATGAACATCTGCAACCTTTAATATGATAACTAGGTGTTAGAAGAGTGAAACAATGCTTTATCGATCTCCAGAGGTTATTTTGCTAAGCATAATGCCAGTTTTGACATAGGAACTCTGTACTTTTTGTATGATAACTCATAAAGCACAGACCGGAAGTTTTCTCTAAAGGGTTCAAAAAACCAAGAGATTTAGATTCAAATTATAAGAAAAAAATGATGTGTTATGGCAAAAATAATAGTATAATATCCTTAATTTCTCATAGACACTTCCAAAGGTATCTTAGCCAAGCAGACAAAGGCTTAGGATGTTTATGATCAGTGGAAAGAAATTCCCAGTAATTTGCCATGAATTCAGAAGTCCATTCTGAGGTTGGAAATTTGAGGGTAGAGCACGAACTAGTCTGGAATCTTTGGCAGAGCTAATCAACAGAAGTAGTTCCCCTCATCATTTGCTCATTTCAGCATCAAATAACCCTGTCTCTTAGCACTGCCGCCTAGGTTCTCATTTTATAAAGCATAGTTTCAAAAAATGTTTTCTGAATATTTTTAAAAGGTGGAAAATAATGTATTGCTTCTGAATGTATTAGTGGTTTGCAGCACTGATGAATCAGACTTCTTCCAAAGCAGTCTTTGTGTCTCTAAAGTGATCTAAACATCTGTTATGAGGATTCATTTAGAAATGCCCATTTGGAATTGTTTTTCTAGAGCAGAGGTCATTAAACTTTTTTTCTGTGAAGGACCAGAGAATAACTAATTTGGGCTTTGGGGACTCTGTCACAATTACTCAACCCTAACATTTAGTGCAAAGAAACCCATAGACAGTATGTCAGCATATATGTGGCCTGTGTATCTGGCCCATAGGCTATTCTAGAGCACTGATTCCCAACTGGTACTTATGTGTGATGTGGAGGGAACTTTGGGAAGTTCATTGGATGATAAATGTTGAGAGAATCTTGGAAACTTTCATCTTTTTTCCTAACAGAGTTAATAGGAAATCCTTTTTTTCCCCTGAACTATTAATTTAGTGGGGTCTGTAGTTCATTAAAAATTTCACAAAAATGTAAATGAGGGTCAGAAATCTGCTTTAGTGTTATTACATCATTAACATGAATAATATAAAATAGTGATGTACAATAGAACTGTCTTAATGAAACACATGTGTTTCAGATTTTCTAGCAACCACATTAAAGAAGTAAAAAAAGTAAACTTTAATAATGTATTTCACTTAGGTCAATATAAAAATATCATTATACTTTGTCACAAATATTAAAACTTAATGGGATATTTTACATTGTTTTTTGTACAAAGCCTTTGAAATCTAGTGGGTGTTTTACGCTCACAGCATATTTCAACTTGTACTAGTCACATTTGTAGTACTCAGTGACCACATGTGGCTGGTGACTACTATATTGGACAGCAGAGGGAAGAAACATAGATGTTACTTATATTTTGAGAACAAGCGATGTAGGACATAGGACAGATTAATGCTGTCTTCCTCCTCCTCTATAACCTTGAGCCTGGAAATCTCCTAAAACATCTTCATAATACAGCATTTTGGTCAGTCACTGCGAGATCACGAAAGCTCTATTTTAGGATGAAACTTCGCTGTCAGTCTGCATAGAGACCATAAGGTGACTTACCACCTAACTGATCATTTGAAATCTCAGGACTCAGTTCAGTTATTTTATTTGCCAATGACTAGTCCAGAATTCCAATGCCAGGAGAGACTAGGGAGATAGAAAGGAGAGAATCCACCTGGGTGGATACACTAGACAGTGATGGGATAGACCATCTGTGGCAAAAGGCAAGTGTATGCTCTCTCCAAAGTCTCCACATTCCTAAAACCAAACCCTGTGTCACCAAACAAAGCACATCTCTCAGACCACCACTGGCTGTCTAGACCTATTGGTTTGTAGTTCCTGGCTACACATACTAGCCTAAAGATGTGTGGTCGATCCAAAAGAATTAACATTTTTCGATTATGACATAATTTAGTCCTTGTTTGATCTTTCCCAGTCTTGGGAATCAGGTGATTTAACTCCAGTCTCACTTTCCCTCAGCCCTCTGTCTTTGCAGGGGTTGGGGGTGGTGATCCTGCTAGAGTCTGTCACAAACTCCCTTTGCTGGTAACTCTACTCTTGTGTATCAGCCAGGAAAATGCACCCATCTGTGAAGTCTTCCCAATATCTCTCAAATGTTCCTAGCTGTAAACATCCACAAAGCCAAAACTCAGAAAGCTCTGGAAACTAAAAGCTTTTAAAAACTCTTGTGGTAAGAACATTTTACCTGATTTGAATTCATTTATCAGCAAAATTGGACTTTGCTCTGTGTGAGTCTCTTTATCGGTGTTTACTTAATTAACAATTGTGGAAATTCATACTGCAGTAATATTAACATTTTTGAATATAAAGTGCTGTCAGAGATCCACTGGGATGATTGTGTAATATATTGGGTTCGTACCATATTATCGTTCTAATATCAGAAGAGTTATGAAACACTCTGGCTCCAATGATGCCTTTATTAGTGGAACTTTATTACTCAAGGTAGACGTAGTAGTAGTAGTAGTAGTAGTAGTAGTAGTAGTAGTAGTAGTAGTAGTAGTAAATAATTATTTAGCACTAAATATGCTTCAGGTACTTGACGTATTTTTACTGCTTTATTTTGTACAACAGTCCTATTAGGTGAATATTATTATTCCCTTCTTTATAGGTGTGAAAAGTAAGGTACAGTAGAGTTAGGTAACTTGCCCACGGTCACACAGTTCCTGAGTAGTACCACTAGGTAGTGTCAGTAATGAAGCCCAGGCCATCTGTAGTCCTTACCACTGTGAAAAAGCCTCTCTAAGCCTTTGTTATGGGACCTCCCGCAATTGACATTTAATCTGTAAATGTTCTGCCTCCTGAACTGGAATTCTTGCTCCTTGAAGGCAGAGATTGTCTCCCAGATGCTTTCTCCCTGGCAGAGGTGAACACAGTGGGAGAATCACTAGGTTAAAGAGTTGGGAATTTCAGGAAGTTACTATAGATTCTGTACATTATATTCCCTTTTGTATGATCTTCTACAAACACTATTTAACTTTGCGTGACGTGACAGTTACTAAACTCTGCATTCCTCAGTGAACAGACACAACCACCTATGCTACCACTTCAACTACAGTGAAGATGAGTTTTACTCTTGGATACTGTGTGTTAAATGTTTGCCCTGAGCTATGTATGCCCTGTGTGAAAGTTACGTATGTCTTACCTCGGTTTAACCCCTATAGTTTCTGGGGAGATGCTATTATTATTACTCCTATGTTACACACTGAGATTGGGAGATGTGTGAACATGATGCTAGGAAGTGGTAATATTTTAAAATTTAGGTGGTTTGAACGCAGAACCCTCCATCTTCCTTGTTTTCCTTCTTTGCCTCTGACTTTCTTCAGAGACTACTTTCTAGGATGCTGCTAGGGTTACATTTCTAAGAGAAGTCACTTCCTAAATCCAGTCTTTCTTTCTCCTCACATCTGTTGCCCCTCCAGTTACCTTGGAGGACTTGAGAGCCTCTGACTATTCCATCCTCTCACTATAGACAGTGCGCATTAATCCTCGTAAGAATATTATGGATTTGTGCTATCTATCTGTTTCCACTTAACAGATTACAGATAGAATTGAGACCTACAGATGTTAGTAACTTATTCAAATTTACATAGTAATTTGTGACTGAACTGGAATTCAAGCACAGGTCATCTGATGTAAAATCTCTCACAGTGCAGCCCATATTATCTTGCCTTTCATTGAATTAGTTTCTACAATTACATCTCTCTAAGAACAAATTATCATTATTCAAAGGAAACCCTAAATAACCCATGGAACTTCTTTTAATTGAACTTCCTACCTAGTGACTCAGTGAAGAAACATGACCTTAATTGAATATTCTTCTTCTCGCATTCACTGGGCGTATGTTTTTGGTCTTTGCTCAAGGTATTTCCTATGTGTATCTATTCAGCCTATACATTTCATTTTCGAAACCTGAGTCATTTTCCATTTAATCATATTTATTAAAACACAGTCCAAGTCACTAAAATAAAAAGTAAATGAAATAAGAGGACAGAGGTTGAATAAAAAAGTTCTCAACAAAAGCCCTTTGACCGCAAATGGATGCCAGATTAGGAATTTGTTTTTCAGAAGTGATTAATCATAGCAATCATTAGTAAACAGTAATGCATATTTGATGTCACCTCTTTAGGCACTAAACAAAGATCAGATCAACCCAGCCCCAACACCTTCTGTTTAAGTGTTGGAATATTTTTAAAAGAACATCAGTGTAGTTTAAAGAAAGACTTTATGAGCACTTTGATTGATTGGAAGTTTAAAAGAAGAGTAGGCTTTTTCCTTTTTTGGGGCTTAAGTCCTGTGGGGATATCTCCAGATCTTCAGATGAGTCCCTCCAAGGGACTTATTTTTCTCCAATTTTTTCTCCAAGGGAGAAAAATTCCAGCACTTAACAACATGCAAACTCAGTGCCTGGGGACCTCCTGTCACCTCATGTTGGAAGTGTTTGGTGTACTATGCAGATCATGAAGATTGGGTAATAAAAACCTACCACCATCCAACCAGGGAAATCTATTACTCACCTCTTCTATTAATAGAGTTAGAGCTTCGATTTCACACTGCAGAAAGCTCAGATTTATTTTGCTTACTTGAATCTCAAAGCTTGAGTGGTCTCCGATTTGGGAAATGTAAATTCTGCTTCCCTAAACTAAATAATAGTTCTATTTATAACACTTGTCATAGCCTTTATATGCCTTTTCTGCATATAAAATGCTGCAATACATATACCTACTCTAATGTTTCTAGTAGGGTGTGTTTAGCACACTGATTTATTAGAAAATAGAAAAAAAGAACTGTGCTCACCTGGGGGTGGGGGGAGGTGTTGGAGAACTGTTGCCCATTCCACGCACTTATAAATGAGAGGTGAAAATCCATCCTGTTCATTTATCAATTCACATGGAGCCTTTTTTGTTGTTGAGCTGTTTGATTTGATAGCGGAAACGTGCTGAGGGTTTTGTTTTAAGACAATTCCATTTCTCAGGATGCCTCCTACCTTTTGTGTATCTATCATTTAGAAAAACGATGAATAGGAGCTTAAGCAGCTAATAGCCAATTCCAGTTCCCATTTTTATCTGTGGAAGACAGTTTCTCTGTTAAAATGGTTAACAGCTAAATGCAGAACTAACCTAACTAGCCATTGGGTGGCACTGTTGCTCCACTGAGTTCTTGGTTAAAGAACACTTCTCTTATACTAAAAAAGGAAAAGAAATGAAGCTTGACTGCACCTTAAAGAAAGCATTGTTTAAATAAGACAATTGGCTTTCTCCTACTTCTTTGATTCTTTCGGTCCAGTAAACCACCCTTTGACCCAGGAATGACAAGTAGGTTTGAAGTCACATGCTAATATCAACTATTTGCTAGCTACTACCTAGAGACTGTGTTGGGAAGGATTCTGATGTTATATCCAAGCCAATAGGAAGAATATTATAGTTTGATTAACAGTGTCTGCTATGGGCATAGAATTTTGGAATACTGCCATACTTTCCATTCTTGCTTTAGCCTACATTTTGAACTCTAGATACCAAGGACTTATGGTAAGAATACATTCTGCACTATTGTTGGGGCTAGTTAGAGAATATATGAGTAGAATATTAAAAAATATTGGGAGTCAGAATAAGGAAACATATTGTTCATCCTGGTCTAAATTGTAAGTGTCTTCTTTCCTTGTGTCTCTTAATATAACCAGAGTTTTTGAGAAAACTCAAATGACACGATGAGAAAATGGTGTCATTACCACAAGGAGATTAATAGTTTTTGGTTGGCTGGAGCTAGAGGATGGAGGCCAAAAAAAGATATCTTTATCACAATACCAGAACCTCAAAGCCCAAACTGTGTTGTCATCTTAGAATTTATTTATTTATTTTTTATGTGGCAGAGTATGAGCAGGGGATAGAGAGAGAGAGAGAGAGAGAGAGAGAGAGAATCACCAGTAAGCCCCACACTGTCAGTACAGAGCCTGACATGGGGTTTGAGCCCATGAAGTTGGAGATCATGACCTGAGCTGAAATCAAGAGTTGATACTTAACTAACTGAGCTACCCAGGTGCTCCATCAACTTAGAATTTTAAAAATGCTGTGTTTATTTGATTTCAGATCTATTTAAGATTTATCATGAAAGAAGCTATGACTGCCATTTATGTCATATATGAATGATTCTATGAGACATTCAACCTTTATCTCCTCCAAAAAGCTTATAATACTCTTGATACTGGGATATTTATTGAATGGGTTATGCAGTAGTGTTTTCTGTGATGATGAAAATGGTCTATGTTTGTGCTGTCTAAGAAGGTAATCACTAGCCACATGGAGCCACTGAGTGCTAGTGTGATTGAGGAACTAGATTTTTACTTTTTATGTAATTTTAATTAATATGAATGTAAATAGCCAAATGTGGCCACTCGCTGTTGTATTGGACAGAGAAGTCCTAACCACTGCAGAAATTATTAATTCTAGGCTTTGAAGACTATGCAACCTATTAAGCCAGGTGGGTATTATATAAGCACAATAATGCCCAATAAGGATAGTTAAGGATTATTAAACATACACTATGTGTATGGCACTGTTCTAAACATTTTACATATTTAATTTTCCAACAACATATGAGGAAAAGCTTTTATCCCCATTTTCTACATAAAGACATTTATAACAAAGTAATAAGCACTAAAATATAGATATGGCCCTCTACATTGGCTGATAATTTGGTTTTCTTTCCAACAAATATTTTAAAAATGCATATTCATTTTTTTTTTAAACTTAGAAAAGGGATTGAGTTTGTGGTGGGAGGAGGCCAAGAAGGATGGTCTTGGCATCTTCAGACCCCACTCCTTAGAAAGCAGTGTGTGGCCAGGATATTACTTCGGAGCCCCATGATCCTCTCTCTCCTCTAAGTAGCTTATTGAGGTACTCCCTCTAACTAAACAAACTTCTTTTCTGGAAGGTTTTCTGAAAATACAATTTACTCCAACTTATTGCATTTACAGTGTTGTTCTAACACGCTTTATATCTAAGAATCCTCAGCAGTCATCTGTACCTGATTCAGGGGAGTACACAGCTAAGGTTCTTTTGTACCCAGAGGATGGCAAAGCTTTACTTTTGGCAGGAAATTACCAAAGGCTTCTTTTTGTAGACAAAATAATGCCCTCTCTACTAAAGATATTCATGTCCCAATTCTCAGACCCCATGAAAATGTTACTGTGCATTGCAAAAAGAGTTTTGCAACTGTGATTCAGTTAAAGGTTTTTGAAGTGGGAAGTTTAGTCTGATTTACATTGGGTGGGCCTGAGATAATCGCAAACAACTTTATAAAAGAGAGGCACCGATTCAGAGATGAGAAGTCAAAGTGGTGATGAAATAGAGGGAGATGAAAAGATGTACCGTCATGTCTTTTAAGATGGTGAAAGGCATCAAGAGACAAAGAATTTAGGTGACATCAAGAAGATGGAAAAGGAAACGAAACAGATTCTCCCCATGAGCCTGTACATACATTCTAGACTACTCACTTCTGGAACTGTGAATAAATTTGTCTTGTTTTAAATACTTTGCTGCTGCAGCACTAGGAAGTGAATCCAGCTTCTTAGAGAAGGTGACTTTTGAACATTCTTAAAGGATCAATGAGCATTGTCAGAGAAAAGAACGATGTTTCCAGAGAGAGGAACCAGTAAGTTCAAAGGCACAAAGCTCCAAAAAAGCAGTGCACTGGAAGTGTATATCCCAGGTAGCCCACAGCTTAGCTGTGTTTCCGTGAAATAAGAGGCAGAGCTCTGGTATCATTCCCAGAACTCTGTGGCACAGAAAAGGGAGGCTTCTGGTTTCAGTGCTAATCACTAGCATTTTGAGACCAATGCCGGTGCCATGTGTTCCTTTTCTGGACCACATATGGACCTCCAGTCTCCTGTGGTTTTGCTCCATGTATTTCTCTAGCCACAGAGATTAAAAAAAAAAAATCCATAAATATTTGCTATAGGATTCAGGATTCAGGATAAAGGTCACCATTAAAGAATGTGAATGAGCACAAAGCCTTTTGCTCAAACATGATTATCTCTTACTTGTATCTGGGTTTGGTGATACAATTTATACAAATAGGTTGCAAATCCGGGCCTTGTAAGGGTTGTTCAGTGGCTCTGCTCAGTGTGATTCTCCTCTAAGGTGCAGGAAGTAAAGTTGTCTCAGAATTAGAGGATTATTTGCTTTTACTGCCTGGAATATGTACTGTCGCAGTTGATCATTTAAACTTTGATGGTATTCAAGTGTTGATAGAAGTATTTAAGATCTTAACAGCAAAAGTAAAAATAAAAGAATATTTAAATAGTTCATAAAAGGACAGCCTGTGCTTCCTTTGTGCATTTTACAGCTCCTCATTGCAGTGCAGGGTGGATTCCATGATGCACTAAGTTTTATATTATCTCTGACTTGCACCACAGTCAAATGACCACCCTGGTTTAAAACTTCTTGAAGCAAATCACACATTGCCACCGATACTAAAACGAAACTTCTTCCTTAAATTCCAATAAATCCTCCAAATGTTATGCAAATTGAAAAATACCCCTGTCAAAAGACTGTCAGATAACACCTCTCATTCCCAAGGACTATTTGTAAGCATACAGAAACATCCAGAAAGAAGTAATAAATTGTTCTAGTACACTGTTCTGGCAGCCATTAATAAATCAATATGAAGGGGAGTTCTGAAGGGCAAAATGTTGCTGTCGGTGGGTGTCCGATTTAATTTTTCTCTAAATTAATATTTCGAATATGATAAGTGAGCTGGCAGGAACAGATTTCATGATTAATTCTGTGGAGTCAAAAATGCTTTGATGGCACTTTAATAGCTGCTCCACTGATCTAAAAGTGCCTGAAACGGGCTCACGTGGGCAAGCTCACAAATTGCATGATAATGTGGATCCCACCCAAGGAGGAGATTTACTTTTTATTTTCAAATCTCTGGCATACCTTGGGATAGATGTGTTTCATCATCCAGGCAGAGATATTTTTATAGCATTGTAAGCCATGGCTGAATGATACATCTGGTATGAGTGAACAGAAAGTGCCATTAGAACCCTTCTGTAAGTCCTGTCTCCCAGAAGCCATATAAATCAGCTAACAGAGGAGTCATTGCTCCCCTGAAAATGAGAGTTTCCACAATAAAAATACCCTATTTCCAAAGGGCCAGTGAGCTACATACAGCTTGAGCTCATGAATGAGAAACAAGAACGGATCCTGAGTGCTTACTTTAGGGTCAACACTGACCTGTAATTGTTGCTATCATGATAGACCTATGTTTATGTGAACTGGGAGGTTACTACTGAAATTCTGTGTTTGTTAAGTTTATTGGGTGCATCAAGAGTTTGGCAAAATGATGCAACTTGAAGGGTATAGGGCAGCAGAGTAACTACTCTCATGGAGCTTGTATTTCAGCTTGGGAGGCAGATATATTAACACCACATATAGAAGGGCTGAATGGAGAATTGAACAAAGTGCTTTGAACCATATGGGAAAACAGAATTAGCTCTGTCTGTGGCTGTTATGTTTCATCTCAATTTAAGAATGAATAAGACTGTGATGAGGTTATACAGATATTTTAAGCAGAGAAGAGCATAAAGGTGTGAAAATACTTGGCATATTTGGAAACTAGTAGGTAGTTCAGCATGGCGAGAGCACAGAGGAAAGGAAGCAAGACCGGAAACTTAGTTTGAAGTCAGTGTAGGGTTTTGAATGTGATGTGAAAGTGAGCCATATTCCTGGGTAGTGGATAATCACAAATGGAGGAGGTAGGATCATGATACACCCTTCAGAAAGATTGCTGTGGAAGCTTTAATTATCGAAGAAATCCGAGTCTCCTCATTAATCCAAATTTTTGCTTTGGACAACTGATTAGATGTCTCATTCCCCAACCTAACTGGACGAGTGAGTTTGTGGGGAAGCTAATAAGTTTAGCCTTCAGCTAAATTGTATTTCATGGGCCTATGGGATATTAGAGAGGCCTCAGAA
The DNA here is from genome assembly GCF_008692635.1 of Crocuta crocuta. Taxonomy (NCBI): domain Eukaryota; kingdom Metazoa; phylum Chordata; class Mammalia; order Carnivora; family Hyaenidae; genus Crocuta; species Crocuta crocuta. The sequence goes on from NW_027529634.1 coordinate 617,939, forward strand.
TTCATTAGGCATGTGGGTATACGGATATGATGCTCAGATGAAAAGTCTTGGTTGTAGACAGAGGTTGGATGTCACCATTGTGAATGAGATCACATAGATAGAGGAGGTAGAGTGAGGAGAGAAGAGGTCTTGGCCTAAGCCTTGAAGAATATCAACATTTGGAGATGAACAGGAAAAGAAAATATTCAAAACAGAGGGAAAAGAAAAGTTAGAGAGTGTTTCAAATAATAAGGAGTCTGCAGAAGCACATGGGTGGCTCACATGGTTAAGTGGCAGACTTCAGCTCAGGTCATGATCTCGCTGTCTGTGAGTTTGAGCCCCCAGTCAGGCTCTGTGCTGACAGCTCAGAGCCTGGAACTTGCTTCCAATTCTGTGTCTCCCTCTCTCTCTTCCCCTCCCCTGCTTGCTCTCTGTCCCCCCTCCCTCCACCCCAATTAATAAACATTAAAAAACTAAGGTTTCTGCAGTTTCAAATATAATCTAGAAGTAAAGTATGAAAAGGACTAAAAAATTATCTGCTAGAATTAGCCACAAAAGGAGTGATGTGGCACACACATTAAGGTTTGGTAGAAGTGGAATCCAGAGTATAATAAGTAAAATAAAGTGTTAGGGCTAAAGAAATTGTGAATATAGACAACTCTTTAAAGATTATTATTTCTAATTTTCTTGAGAATTTAGTTTTGTTAAATGTTTTAGTTTAATATTGTTTTGAGTAGAACACTAAAGATTTGGAGATTTGTATTTATATTTGAGAATCTTTTTACAAACTTAGAGTCTTTTATAATATAAAATGTCACTAGCTTATTGACTATTATAAGTTCAAGCTCACTGTTTTACTTAAAATACATTTGTTATAGAGACTTCTACAGGGAACACCTCCTCATAGGTACCCAAGAATTTACATTACGGTTTTCTTTCATTAACTTCCGAATAAATCACAACCACCCCCAAATAAATGTTTTATTATTGAAGTATGCATTTTGAGGCTTCCAATGGAGAGACTTTTCTTGGCTGAGAACTAATTTTTCTGAGAGTGTGTTCAGTACCTTCAATGTAGATGAATAAAAGTGGTGAGAAAATGATAAATCGATTCCGTTACTTAGAGTGTTTTGAATATAGGCTAAATTTTGAATTTAGAGTACATTTGATCATAGCAAACGTGAAGGAAACACATTCTAGTGTTTACTGTTTACTCAAGAAATCCAGGTACTATTTAATTAAAAATTTTTTTTAATGTTTACTTAGTTTGGAGGGACAGAGTGCAAGTGTAGGAGAGGCAAAAGGAGACGGAGACACAGAATCTGAAGCAGGCTCCGGGCTCTGAGCTATCAGCCCAGAGTCTGACACGGGGCTCAAACCCACGATCCATGAGATTGTGACCTGAGCCAAAGTCAGACACTTAACTGACTGAGCCACCTAGGTGCCCCTGTACTATTTAATTTATATGATGGTTGGACAAACTTGCATAAATACAATCCCGTTATATCTTTTATTTTTAATAAGGAGGAAAAAAACCTAATAGCTTTGATTAGGTCACCCACACTTAATTTTCTTTTAGTCTGCTGATTTGTTACCTTTTCCTTTCTTTGCCTTTGCTATTTCAAAGTACACATCAGTATGATTAAGACTATTTATTATGCATTGACATTAAAGTTTGGCTATTAATATTCAATGGGATCCTTGAAAATTGATTAGTTAATTAAGTTCAAAAGATTTGTGTGAGAAGCCTTTGTTCACTCTTCTGTTGTTTAATATTCTTCATATACATAGTATCATTCACTAATTTTTTCATTCCTCTCCCATGGACCCCCAACAAATTATTACTTAACAATCTCCTGTTATTTCTTATTTTGCTGGCATTTCTAAGCTGTCTGGCTACAAATTGAAGTTTGTAAATTAATGGGTAAGGGAAATATCCAGACTCATCTGAATTAATCCCTTGTTAGTTTAAAGATCTAACAAAAGTGAAATTTAAAGGTTAAAACTGTTTTTGAACTGTTCATTCAAGTTGGCCCTGCCTATTGATAATTATCTGCCTAATATGCAGGCAGTATAGGGTGAGTTCCTATTTTTCTGTCATTTTGATAACTGAAATTCCTCCATCCATGCTAAGTAAATTCAAATGTTCTCTACGAGATACTAAACTTAGCCACCTCTATCTGGCCATTGGCCACACATAACACTAGTTTCTTCAGTTTTTCAGAGTTGTGCAGACTTATAGTTACTGATTTCTTCTGAATAGGCCCCTAAGAGACTGAAGTGTCAAACCAGAATGCTGAGTTATTAATTTACCTTTAGACATGGAATTGTCAGGTCCAGATATTGTTCTGATTTAGCACATTCTCCCATTTAGGACTTCAAATATCAGGATGATCTTCACAATCACTGCCAAAACTTGCATGAAAAATTGAGTGTATACATCAAGGTTCTTTTTTCCTTGTGGAGAAGGCCAAAGCTTTCTTCAAATACCAAAATTTATTCAGTAGATAACTCCAAGTGAAAACAAGTTCTTGAATGGCACCTGGGTGGCTCAGTCAGTTGAGCATCCGACTTCGGCTCAGGTCATGGTCTCACGGTAGTTTGTGGGTTCAAGCCCTGCATTTGGCTCTGTGCTGACAGCTAGCTCAGAGCCTGGAGCCTGCTTCAGATTCTGTATCTCCCTCTCTTTCTGACCCTCCCCTGCTCATGTTCTCTCTCTCTCTCTCTCTCTCTCTCTGTCAGAAATAAATAAAACATTAAAAAAATTTAAAAAAGAAGAAAACAAGTTCTTGAAAGATTTCTTGACAAGCCTAGAATCAGAAAAAAGGGAAAGTGTAAGAAAAAGGTAAATGTTTAATGGTTCTGGTATCATAAGGTTCAGCTTCCAGGGAAGAAAGGACCAGTGTGCCTACCAAGGAATCTTCCTTCCCCAACAGATTTCCATGTCTATACTCTAAGTGTTTGGTTTTGAGTTGTATCTTCTCTAAGGCTTACATAGTGATCAAGCCCTCTTTTGTTCCACGGTCTTTCTTGACATATGTTGCTATCTTCTGTATAGTTGTATTCAATTTTTATAAGTCTGAGAACTCTTCAGTATGTTAAAGGTGATGTTATTAGCTGATTTTTTTTTTTACAGATAGTTTATTGTCAAATTAGTTTCCACATAACACCCAGTGCTCATCCCCACAAGTGCCCTCCTCCATGCCCATTCCCCCTCCCCCCCCACATCCATCAGTCCTCAGCTTTTGTCAGCATTCAAGAGTCTCTCATGGTTATTAGCTGATTTATTTGATATTGGTTTTATATTTTCAATTTCAGAAGACAGTCCTTATTTTTTATAAGAAATATCTTGTTTCTACAATTTGGCAGAGTTCAGAGAAGTCAGATCATCATAATATCAAGGTACAGGCAGCATGAATGTCAAGTTTTGTTATTGGATTATGAGGCAGTCGTTTGGAAACTAATTTCTCCACATAGAAAAAATACATCTTTGATAAACTCTGTTCCTTATTTTGAATTTATCTATCCAGATGCTCCTAAAATAGTCCTGCCAGATGATTATCAGTTTTAACTGTTTTTAAAATGTCCTTCCTTTAACAGAAATTCAGATCCAAGGAGAAACAGAGATAAACTCCATCAAAGTAAATACAAGGAGGTTCACACAAAGACACATAGTAATTAAAATGGCAAAAAGCAGCGACAAAGAATTTTAAAAGCAGAAAGAGAAAAGAAAACAGTTCTATACAAGGGAAACTCCATAAGGCTATCAGCAGAGTTTTCAACAGAAACTGCAGGTCAAAGGGAGTGGCAGGAAAATTAAGTGCTGAAAGGGAAGAATCTGCATCCAATAATATTCTGTCCAGCAAGGCTGTCATTCAGAATAGGAGGAGAGATAAAGAGTTCCTAGACACACAAAAGTTAAGAAAGTTCATAACCACTAAATTAGCCCTACAAGAAACATTAAAGGGGACTCTTTGAATGGAAAGGAAAGACCATAAGTAAGAGTAAGAAAAACAGGAAGAACAAAAGCAGTAAAAATAAGTACATCTGTAAAAGTCAGTCAAAAGTGTCAAAAAATGATGTAAAATATGACATCATATACCTAAACATAAAGAGGAGAGAAGTAAAGAATGGGTTCAGATCAAGTGACTATCAACTTCCTGTAGACTGCTTTGTGCATAAGATGTTATATAGAAACCTAATGGTAACCACAAATCAAAAACCAGTAATAGATATGCAAGAAATGAAGAGAAAAGAATAAAACTATATCACTAAAGAAAGCCAGTTTATAGTGAAAGAAAAAAGCAAGAAAGGAGCAGAGAATATCCACAAAAATAAACCCAAAACAAGTAACAAAATGGCAATAAATACATACCTATCAATAATTGCTTTAATGTAAATGGACTGAATGCTCCAGTCAAAATACATAAGGTGACAGAATGGATAAAAAACAAGACTCATCCATATGGTGCCCCAAGAGATTCACTTCAGACCTATGGACACATGCAGTGCAAAACTGAGGGTATGAAAAAATATTTATAATGCAAATGGATGTGAAAAGAAAGCTGGGGTAGCAATACTTATATAGACAAAATGGACTGTAAAACAAAGATTAACAAGAAGCAAAGAAGGACACTATATAATCTTTAAGGAGACAATCCAACAAGAAGATCTAACAATTGTAAATATTTATGCACCCAACATGGTAGTACCCAAATACACAAAACAGTTAATAACAAATGTAAAGGAACTAATCAATAGTAAAAAAACAGTACAGGACTTTAACCTCCCATTTATATTGATGACAGGTCATCTAAACAAAAAATAAACAAGGAAACAGTGCCTTTAAATGACACATTGGACCAGATGGATTTGATAGATGTATTTCGAACATTCCATCCTAAAACAGCAGAATACACATTATTTTCAAGTGTGTGTGGAACATTCTCCAGAATAGATGGCATACTAGATCACAAAACAAGTCAAGATATACTATGCATATTTTCTGACCACAATGAAATGAAACTGGAAATTAACCACAGGAAAAGATCTGGAAAAACCACACATATGTGGAGGTTAAATAACCTCCACTAGTACACAATGAATGGGTAAACCACAAAGTCAAAGATGAAATAAAAAACTATTTGGAGACAAATGAAAATAAAAACACAACAACCCTAAGTCTTTGGGACACAGCAAAAGTGGTTCTAAGAGGGAGTTTATAGCCTATTTCAAAAAGCAAGAAAAATCTCAAATAATCTAACCTTATGCCTAAAGGAGCTAGAAAAAGAATTTTAAAAAGCCCAAACCAGCAGAAGGAAGGTAATAATAGAGAATAGGGCAGAAATAAATGATAAACTAAAAAAATAATAGAACAGATCAATGAAATCAGGAGCTGCTTCTTTGAAAGATAAACAAAATTGATAACCTCTAACCAGACTAATAAAAAATTATATGTCAACAAATTGGACAACCTAGAAGAAATGGATAAATACCTAGAAACTATATAAGCTCCCAAAACTGAAACAGAAAGAAATTTGACCATACTGATTACCGACAATAAAACTGAATCAGTAATCAAAAACTCCCAGTAAATAATAGTCCAGGATGTGAAGACTTCACAGGTGAATTCTACCAAACATTTACAATAGAGTTAATATCTGTTCTCTTCAAACTATTCTAAAAAATAGAAGAAAATCTTGCAGATTTATTTTATGACTCTAGTATTACCCTGATTCCAAAACCTGATAAAGACACCACAAGAAAGAGAACTACAGGCCAATATCTCTGATGAATATAGAGGTAAAACTCCTCAACCAAGTATTAGTAAACTGAACCCAACAATACACTGAAAATTGACTCACCATGATCAAATAGGACTTATTGCTAAGATGCAAGGTTGGTCCAGTATTCACAAATCAACCAACATGATACATAACATTAAGAAGGAAAGGATAAAAACCATATGTTCATTTCAATACATGCAAGAAAAGCATTTGACAAAGTACAACATCCATTCATGATAAGAGCTCTCAACAAAACAGGGCTAGAGGGAACATACCTCAATATAATAAAAGCCATCTATGAAAAACCTACAGCTAACATCATACTCAATGGGGAAACACTGAGAGGTTTTCCCTCAAGGAAACAAGTCAAAGATGTCCACTCTCACAGCTGTCTTTCAACGTGGTACTGGAAGTCTTAGCCATAGGAGTCAGGTCAGAGAAACGAATAAAAGGCATCTAAATTGGTAAGGAAGAAGTAAACCCGTCACTATTTGCAGATGACATGATACCCTATAAAGAACGCCTGAAAGACTCTACTAAAAAATTACTAAAACTGATAGATGAAAACAGTAAGTTCACAAGATATAAAATTAGTGCATTGAAATCTGTAACATTCTTATACACTAGTAATGAAGGATCAGAAAGAGAAATTATGAAAACAATCTGATTTATAGTTGCATCCAGAACAATAAAATATCTAAGAATGAACTTAACCAAAGATGCGAAAGACCTGTACTCTGAAAACTACACAACACTGATGAAAGAAATTCAAGGTGACACAGTATGGAAAGACATTTCATGCTCATGGATTGGAAGGACATAAATTCTTAAAATGTGCACACTGCCCAAAGCAGTCTTTAGGTTTAATGCAATCCCTGTCAAAATACCAACAGCATTTTTCACAGAACTAGAAGAAGAGTTCTAAAATCTATATGGGACCACAAAAGACCCCAGATAGCCAAGCAGTCTTGAAGAAAAGCAAAACTGGGGGTATCACAATTCCAGATTTCAAGTTATATTACAAAGTGTTAGTAATAGAAACAGTATGGTACTGGTATAAAAAATAGAAACACAGATCAATGGGGTATATCAGAAAACCTCAAAATAAACCCACAGTTATATGGTTAATAATCTTCTACCAAGGAGGAATGAATACACAGTGGGAAAAAGGCAGTGTCTTCAACAAGTGGTGTTGGAAAACTGGACAAGAACATGCAAAAGAATGAAACTGGACCACTTTCTTTCATCATACACAAAAATAAACCCAAAATGGATTAAAGACCTAAATATGAGACTTGAGATAATAAATATCCTAGAAGAGAAAACAGGCAGTAATGTCTCTTGACATTGGCCATAGCACATTTTTCTAGGTGTGTCTCTCAAGGCAGGGGAGACAAAAATAAAAAATTAGTAGGGTGACAAAAACAAAAAGTTTCTGTACGGCAAAAGAAACAACAAACAAAACTAAAAGGTGACCTATGGAATGGGAGAAGATATTTGCATATGATATATCCAATAAAGTGTATCCAAAATATATAAAGGACTTATAAAACTCAGTACCCCCAAGACGAATAATCCCATTAAAACTGGACAGAAGCTGGGGCACCTGGGTGGTTCAGTTGGTTAAGTGTCTGACTTCAGCTCAGGTCATGATCTCACGGTTTGTGGGTTCGAGCCCCACATCTAGCTCTGTGCTGACAGCTAGCTTAGATCCTGGAGCCTGCTTCAGATTCTGTATCTCCCCCTCTCTGATTCTCCCCTGCTCACGCTGTCCCTCTCTCTATGAAATAAAAACATTAAAAAAAAAAAAACTGGACAGAAGCCATGAACAGACTTTTCTCCAAAGAAGGCATCCAGATGGCTAACAGACCTGAAAGATGCTTATCGTTGCTCATCATCAGGGAAATGCAAATCAAAACTACAGTGAAATACCACTGAACACCTGTTAAAGAGACTAAACTCAACAAACAACAAAAGAAACAACAACTGCTGGTGTGGATGCAGAGAAAAAGGAACCCTCTTTTGGTGGTGGTGGGTATGCAAATTGATGCAGTAATTGTGGAAAACAGGATGGAGATTCCTCAGAAAACTAAGAATAGACCACGTGTCAATCCAGGAATCACACAATTGGGTATTTAACGGCAAAATACAAAAACACTAATCCATCTTCATAGGGATACATGCACTCCTGTGTTTATTGCAGCATTAAATACTAGTTAATGTAATTTAATACTGTATTAAAGTACAATAGCCAAATTATGGAAGTAGCTCAAGTGTCCATTTATAGATGCATAAAAATATAAAAAGTACTATACATACACAATAAAATATTATTCAGCCATAAAAAAGAATGAAATTTTGCCATTTGCAATGATATGACTAGGCTAGAGAATATAATGTTAAATGAAATAAGTTAGTCAGAGAAAGACAAATACCATATGATTGCACTCATATGTGGAATTTAAGAAGCAAAACAAACAAAGGTTGAAAAAAGAGAGGAAGCAGAAAACAGAGTCTTAACTATAGAGAACAAACATATGGTTACCAGAAGGGAGGCAGGTAGGGGGTGGGTGAAATAGATGAAGGGGGTTAAGAGTATACTTCTCTTGATAAGCACAAGTAATATATGGTATTGTAGAATCACTGTATTGTACACCTGAAATGAATATACCACTGTATGTTAACTACACTGGAATTAAAATAAAATAAATAAAGTCCTCTTCCAAACATATAATACACTTTACTATTAAAATTTACCTACCAAAAAATCAAGTAGTCTTTCCTTCTATTTTTTTTTGGGTTTATTATGCCATTGGTTTTTTATTTTGTTCTTGAAATCATGTTTGATTTCTTCATCTTCAGCCCTCCTTCTTTTCTATTATATATATTTAAAGCTATACATTTTCTTCATGTATAGTTTTAGCTGCATGCCATATGTATTGTTATGCATTATTATTATTATCATTGAATTCAAGTATTTCTAATCTCCATTATACTTTTTCTTTGAAAAGGTAATCTTTGTGGATTACTCAGTGTATTTCTTAACTTCAAACATATAAGAAATTTCTAGTTATCTCTGAATTAATTTCTTACAGTTTCCTTATGGTTAGGAAGTATTGTGGTTAGCAATTATGCTCTCTAGAATTCAATCCTCTGAAAACTTTTGTGAGTTGCTTTATATGTCAACATACATAGATTTACAAAAATATCACATCTGTGGTTGACAATTAGTTATATTCTCCAGTTGTTGGGAGCCATATATTTATCTGTAGATCAAGAGTGTTAATAGTCATCAACTTTTTTCCATCTCTGCCTCTATCTTTTGCTGTTGCATCTAGCAGTTACTGAGAAAAGAATATTAAAACTTCTTAATTGTGACTGAATTTGTTCATTTCTAGGCCTATCAGTTTTTGCATTATGAATTCTCAGACTATGATATCAGGTGCAGTAAGTCTAAAGTTACAAATCTTCCTGGTGAATTTATATTTTTTTTCATTATGTGGTGAAACTCTCTCCAGTGATTTTTGCTTTAATATGTATTCATTCATTATTTATATAGTAATCCCAGGATTCTTTCAGTTATTATTTAAAAGATCTGTCTCTTTTCTCTCATTGTACTTCTATTTCTATATCCTTGGTTTTAGCAAAAGGTATAATTAATTTTTTTTCTTATTTTACAATTGTCTTTTCTTTTTAAAATTTTTAAGTGTTTATTTTTGAGAGAGACGGAGAGACAAAGAGGCAGAGAGAGCATGAGCATAGAGGGGCAGAGGGAGAGGGAGACACACAATCTGAAGCAGGCGCCAGGCTTTGAGCTGTCAGCACAGAGCCCGATGCAGGGCTTGACCTCAAGAACTGCAAGATCATGACGTGACTTAAGTCGTATGCTTAGCTGACTGAGCCATGCAGGTGCCGCTAAAATTGTCTTTTAACTGAGAATTTATGCATTTAAATTTACTGTAATTGATAATTGGTTATTATTAGTTTTTAATATAATAGGCATGGCATCAAAAAATGATTACAATTGTTTAAGAGGTAAATAATTGTTACATAAATTACTTTTGTATTTTAAATGGTAATTTATGTATTATAAAATTTTATACTATAATTATGCCTTAGATGTTTTTTAATAGTGAAGAATAGGGGTAATTTTGACTATTTCTAATAATTTCATTGCAAATTAAAATTACATCTTGATGTGGTTTATCTATACCATGGAATACTACATGGCAATGAGAAACAATGAAATCTGGCATGTGTAGCAACATGGATGGACCTTGAGGGTNTATCTTGAACTAAAATATTTCAAAATATTTGTAAAAGTGAAATTGAGGTTTGCATTATATGAAGGGGTATTGATATTACATTTCCATTTTCCAATTGTTTTTTAGGTTACAATAGCAAAGTTACATAAAAGGTAGGCAGAATTATACAAATACTTAACTTTTAGAAATAATCATTTTAAAAATCTTTTTCTCATATACTGTTAAGATGCTTTTTTATCTTGGATCCTAAAATCAGATGGAAAAAAGGCAGATGTTTCTGTGATGTTTCTTCACATTTATGAAACTCTCTCTAATCTAAATAGTGTGCTACTGGTTAGGGCAAATGATGAGATAAACACATACCCCATGGGTCCTAATGCTAATTCTACATTGCTAATCTCTTCAAGAGGAAAGTATTTTTCTCTGCCCAAGACTTAAAAATGTTTCCATTCTCATATCTGGTTTTTAACATTGGAATAAAGACTGACAGTTCCCCACTTTCCGTACAAAAAATATTTAGAAGAAAAAGAAAAAAATATATAAGTGGACCTTTAATGCAACCAGCAGTTAAACAATATTTAAATGTTTCAGGAAGTACTACCAGATGCAGTAAGTCTCACAAATAGTAGTAGGATAATGATGCAAAGAAAGAAATATGGATGCAGAACCCAGAGAAAGTGAAAAGTGGATTGTTCTGTCCACAGTACAGTACATACCCAATAAGGACAAAACCCATTAGAAACAGGAAGAGCATGATGGAATCATTCCAGTACACCCTGTTAGTCTTGAATTCCAAGAGGATAAGTGTGAATAAAAATTTTGTAGGAAGTAATATATCAGTGATGGAGGGGTTAGGAGAGAAATCTTGGGTTGTAAGAAGTACCAACTGCAATATGGGTTTGTTGGGAAATATAATAGGAATTTAAAATACTTAGTGTTTCAGTATGTATGATCTGCTGTTAGTCTGTAATATAGACCCGTCATCCTTTCCCAGTGAATCTCCTAAGCAGATGCTCCAAGAAGAAATTGTCTCACTAAAAGAAATCATAGGAATGACCTTTGTTGTAAATAAAAGTCATCTGTATGAAGATAATATAATAAACCATGAAGAAACTAAGAGGAAAAAATAATGACAGATGAAAAATATTCTTTACAAACATATTGCAATGGGACAGGTAAAAATTATGAATAAATATATTTATGTTTAAAAAGTTATGGCATCATTCAATAGTATAAAATAAATACCCCAAGTAGAGTTTTAAGAATTAAGATAAAATATCTAAAGATAATAGGAGATAAAATGTGAGTTTTTCAAAGCTCAGGAAATAAAGGGAAGAAAAAAACACAGGTAAGTGAAGAGAGATAAAACATTTATATAACTGGTGTTCTGCAAAAAAAGTAAAACAATGGGGCAGGAAAAAATACATATATTACATGAAAATGTTCTGTAAATAAAAGAGGACTTAAATTTATAGTTTGAAAGAGTAAAATACATATCAGAAAATATTTGTCTAGGAAGACTAATACTAAGACCTGTTATATTTCAATGAGATGTTTTAAATCCTTTAATAATCCAGATAATGATCAAGTCACATATAGGAGTAGTGAGTAATCAAATGTGCCCCATACTACTCATCACAGGTCTTTTTCCGCCTGCTTTTAATTTAAATTCCACTTAGTTAACATATAGTGTAATATTAGTCAGGAGTAGAATTTAGTGATTCATCACCTAGATACAACACCCAATGTTCATCACAACCAGTGCCCTCCTTAGTACGCATCACTTGTCTAGTCCAACCCCCACCCACTGGCCCTCCAGTGACCCTCAGTTTGTTCTCTACAGTTAAGAGTCTGCTTTATGGTTTGCCTCTGCAAACCTTTTCCCCCACTATGAACATCTGTTTCATTTCTTAAGTTCCGCAAATGAGTGAAATCATATCGTTTTTGTCTTTCTCTAAATAGTTTACTTAGCATAATATTCTCTAGCTCTGTCTATGTCATTCAGATGGCAAGATTTCATTCTTCTTGATGGCTGAGTAATATTCCATTATTTATATATACCACCTCTTCTTTATCCATTCATCAGTTGATGGACATTTGAGCTCTTTCCATAATTTGGCTATTGTTGATATGCTGCTGTAAACATCGTGGTGCGTGTGTCCCTTCAAATCAGTATTTTTGTATCTTTTAGGTAAATATCTAGTAGTGCAGTTGCTAGATCATAGAGTAGTTCTATTTTAATTTATTTATTTATTTATTTATTTATTTATTTATTTATTTATTTATTTGCTTTTTGTGATGCCTTCATACTGCTTTCCAGGTGTTTGTACCAGTTTGTATTCCCACCAACAGTGTAAAAGTGTTCTGCTTTCTGCATATCCTTGCCAATATCTATTGTCTCCTCTGTTGTTAATTTTAGCCATTCTGACAGGTGTGAGGTGATATAATCCAGTTAAGAATGGGCAGAGGATATGAATAGACATTTCTACAAAGAAGACATACAGGTGGCCAACAGACACATGGAAAAATGCACAACATAACTCATTATCAGGGAAATACGAATCAAAACTACAATGAGTTATCATCTCATCACAGATAAGATGCCAGAAATCAGATGTGCAATGTCTAAAAGTCGACAGGAAGCAATATGTGACCCAATAATTTTATATCCATTTAAAATGTCACTCAAGTATAAAGATAATTTAAAACATATTTGAATATTCAACAACTCAGGGACAATTCATTTCATGAGCATTTATTAAAAAATAAATTCTTGATATAGTCACATTGGGGGCTAGGGCAGCAAGATGTGGATTTGAGGGAAACAATTCAGTTCATAGCAGAACAACAGAGCTTTTGTTCAATATCAATAAAAATAAATTCTCTTTTTTAAAAAAATTTTAATGTTTTATTTATTTCTGAGAGAGAGACACAGTGTGAGCAGGGGAGGGTCAGAGAGAAAGGAAGGCACAGAATCTGAAACAGGCTTCAGGCTCTGAGCCAGCTGTCAGCACAGAGCCCGATGCGGGGCTTGAACCCACAAACCATGAGATCATGACCTGAGCCACAGTCAGATGCTAAACCGACTGAGCCACCCAGGCTCCCCAATAAAAAATAAATTCTGAAAGGAAAACAAGCCAACAAAAAATTTAAGAAACTATAGTAAAATGGCTGCTGATGAGCTTTGAATTCATTTAATTCTAGCACTAAAAGTAAAGAAGTGTGAAGAGTATAAACCCTCACAAGATAGAAAGTGAGCTTAACAAATGTTATTTGGGGAGGGGATGGTGGAGAAGATGGTGATCAGAATACTGGTTTCTTCAGTTTTTATAGAGGGGGTAGTAGGAAAATGGTAGTCAGAAATCAAATTTGAAATCAAGTAATCAAAAGATGGGGTTATGAGTATATTAGAAATTATCTACTAAATTATTTAGATTACTAAATTACTAATCTAATTTTAATTAGTAATTACTAATTAAAATATTATCTACTAAAATTGGGTATGGGAGAATTTGGAAAAATATTAAATCCCTCATTATGCATATGAGGAGGTAGTAAATATTAAAAATGCTAAATAATTATCATGCACTTAATATGATACAAAGCTATAATTGGAAAAGTAAGCATTGGTACTTTCTAGTTATAAACTTTATATTAACTCTAAACTTAAATATCATCAGAAGGAAAATTAAAAACAAATATTGACAAAATATTCATAAAAATGGAAAACATTTAACATAATAAAGTTTGCTGATAAATATGTCCTATCAAAAAAATATTCTAATGTTTACTTATATATTTTGAGAGAGTGAAAGGGGAATAGGCAGAGCGAGAAGAGAGAGAATTCTAGCAGCCTCCATGCTATCAGCACAGAGCCCAACTCAGGGCCTGAACTCACAAACTGTGAGATCGTGATCTGAGTTGAAACCAAGTCAGTTAGGTACTTAACTGACTGAGCCAACCAGGGGCCCTGATATGTCCTATCAAAATTTTAACTTCACAAAATTTAATTAAAATGAAAAGGTACTCCAATTGCCTCAAAATAAAATTAGCCGGTAAGTTACATATAAACAGCATAAAACCACTGCTTCAAAAACATTAAAAGTAAAAACATGATGAAGGTATACCAAGCTAAGGCAAACCAAAGAAAGCAGTGTCATGATAGTAATATCAAACAAATTGAATTAAGACTTTTCCCTCCTGTCACAGAAAGAAAAAAAAAAAAAAGAGAGACCAAGAAGGCATTTTTATCATGAAACAGGGTTTATTCCAAATGAATATTTATCCTTGTAAATATCTATGTATAAAATACAAAAGCATCAACATTATAAACAAAGGTACAGGGAATGCAAAGAATAGTCAAGAACACATTTAGTCAAGAACACATTTTAATTTGCTTGTCCCACTCTGTCACAAACAAATGGCCAAAAAATAAGTAAGGATATGAAAGACCTAAATCACATAAAATTTAATAATATAAATCTAACTGATATTCATTGGACTTTCTTCCCAGAATTCTAAGAGCATGGTTTCTTTTCAAATGTCCAAGGAAACAATCATAAAAATTGATTTTTATATTAGGCCTCAGAGGAAAAACTAAGTGTTTTAAAAAATACAGCAGACATTCTCTGATTACAATGTTGTAATAAAACAAAAAGTGGTACCTTAACTTACCAGTTGAAAATTAAGAAAATTAGGGGTGCCTGGGTGGCTCAGTTGGTTGAGTGTCCGGCTTCAGCTCAGGTCATGATCTCACAGTTCATGGGTTCCAGCCCTGTGTCAGGCTCTGTGCTGACAGCTCAGAGCCTGGAGCCTGTCTTCGGATCCCGTGTCTCCTTCTCTCTCTGACCCTCCCTTGCTCATGCTGCCTCTCTCTCAAAAATAAAGACATTTAAAAATTTAAAAAAAAAAGAAAATAAAGAAAAGTAAAAATCAAATTTTTTGAGTCAAAGACTCAGTTGAAACCAAGGTTACAGAGTATCTAGAAAATAATGATAATGAAGATACCATATGAGAAATATCAAAAGCCATGCTCAGGTGAAAACTTATAGCCTAAACACATATTAATAAAAGAAATAAATAAAAGAAATAATAATTAATAAAAGAAATAATGAAAGACAGATTTTATTAAGATAAGAATTAAGTATATAGATATTGGGCCTCTTGCTATAGTTTTCTAATTTTTCTTTTTTAATGCTAATTTTCCATTTTTTGGTTTGTGTTTTGGATCTGTTTAATCTGATATTTCTGTGATTATAGTTATTTTTTAAATATTTATTTTGAGAGAAAGAGGTCATGTGTAGGGATGTGAGCAGGAAAGGGTAGAGAGAACGGGAGAGAGAGAATCCCAAGCAGCCTCCATGCTGTCAGCATATAGCTTGATGCAGAGCTCAATCTCATGAACTGTTAAATTATGACTTGAGCCTCAATCAAGAGTCAACACTTAACCAAATGAGCCATCCGGGTTCCCCCCTGCTATCATAGTTATTTATAAGAATTTTTCCTTATTTTATGAGCATTCCTCTTTGATAGCAGTCTATTGTTGTTTCATCTAATAAATATATTGACTTATCTTTCTGAATATGTTAATTTTCTAACTTTAAAAATTTCTCTGTGTGATCCTGTTTGTTGCATATTTTTTGCATGTTTGTATTCTATTTTAGTACAAAAAATGTCTTCATATCTGGCAATCCTTGGCTCTTTTCTGATTTCAAAAGTAAGAAACATAAAAGCTGATTTGAGATTCTGAACTTTTGAGGATTTATCAAATGATATTTTAACAAAAGGTCATGGACTCGGCACTTGTATTGGTGAACATAATGTTGATTTTGTTATATTCTTTTTTTATTAGTTGGAATGCTCAGAGTGATCTCTTTTCACTCATCCCTAGAATTCAAGAATTCTGGAAGTTTTGTGTGAGTCAAAAGCTAGGGGATCTAACTTTCTGTGTACATTTCCTTCACTTTCCCTCCCCCTCCTTTTCTCAGTATGGTACTGCACACCAACAGTAATTAGTGTTCTTTAGGAAGACTTTCGTTTTATTTTCTTTTAACGTTGGAAGACAGTAGTCCTTTGGACTTGTGCTGCTGTACAGGAGAGTGGGAAGTTAACTACTTCAAAACAGCTTCCTGTTTTTGATACCATGTTTATCCCCATTTCCGGTAGTATGTGGTACAACCAATTCCTGAACTTTTGCAGTTGTGAAGTACAGTAAAATCTTGGATTGTAACTTGTTCTGAGGGTGTTCTGCAAGATGAGCAAGGATTCTAATACATTTTTACTTGATCAACGAGTGATGTCTCACAGTATGAGTAGTACGTGATGCCAAACGTCACATGATCACAACTGAGCCAATGGTTCTTCTCTCTCTCTCTCTCTCTCGCTATGGATTTGTGGGTGATCATCTCCCATGCTCGGATACTCTGTCTCAGACGACGGTGTTTGGTAGAAATTCGTGGTTTTTCAAAAACGGTGGAAGGTGTCCACAACTGGCGCTAGTGTATTTTTTTGTGACTTCAAGGCACCTAGGGATAGTCCTTTGATTTTCCATACAAGAGTAGGCTTAGGAATGTTTTGCTTTATTCTAGGTCAGGCTGCCTGCAGATACAGACCCTTTTCTCTGCTGACTTACTTCTAGTTACATTAAATACAGTAGATGACAAGAATTTATCAATATCCTACTGTAGTCAACATCTGTGCAAGTATATACAATGGCTCCCCATGCAGAAAAAGGTTGAAAAGAAAGGCAGTAAGAAGAAGGAAATGATTATGGTGGAAGTTAAGGAGGAAATAAATGAAGTATGCGAATGGACAAAATTACAATATTTTATAAGAAGCCTGCATCTGTATCTCGTCTGCAGAGGAGGAGGAGAAAAGGGGGAAGGAATCCCTCACTTCAAATGAGATTATGGAGATGTGTATGTAAAATGTGAGAAACTGCAAAATTTTTTAGAAAAGCACCACCTGAATAAGGCTGTAGTAGTGCGAACAATGAAATCTGCTTAACAGCAATACAATGTCACTTTTCTATGAAATACTTAAAAAAAATTTTTTTTACATTTATTTATTATTGAGAGACAGAGAGAGACAGAGCAGGAATGGGGGAGGGGCAGCGAGAGGAGGAGACACAGAATCTGAAGCAGGCTCCAGGCTCTGAGCTGTCAGCACAGGGCCTGACGCAGGGCCAGAACCCGCGAACTGCGTGATCATGACCTGAGCCGAAATCGCTCAACCAACTGGGCCGCCCAGGCGCCCCTCTATGAAATTCTTAAAAGGATGCAAAGGCAAATGTCACTGGATAGGTTCCTTGCTAAAGTTGCAGGAAAAGAAGAAGATTCCATTGAGCCAGGCGATAGCAGTGAAATCTGTTACTGAAAGTTGTCCTACACACAATAACCCTCCTCTGTTTTTTCTCCCTCACATCAGCCACAAAGGCTTTCAAAGGTACATTCTGGTTAATTTGTTTATTTTTCTTTATATTTTGTATTTTCTTTATTATTTTGTATTTATTGCAGTATTGTAATAATTATTATATGAATATTTCCGGGTTGTGGAATGAATCGTCTGATTTTCCATTATTTCTTATGGAAAAATTCAGTTTCATATACAAGTGCTTTGGATTACAGCTGTGTTTCCAGAATGGATTATGCTTGCAAACCAAGGATTTACTGTGTATATATATATATACACAGTATATATATATATATACACACACACACACACACAGTATACATATATATATATAGAGAGAGAGAGATTATAAGTACACTATGTTATATATTACATCACATATAATTATATATTATTGCATCACATATATATGCTATGTATACTGTAGGTATATTGCCTATGTGATATATATACTATATGTAACACATATAGTAGCATGTTATATGTATTACTTACATTATATATTATATAGGATATTGACCATATTTTATACTATATACACACTAGCATACTACCAAGTAATAAAGAGCCATAGTTAACACAAAATGCATGTTATATGTATTACTTACACTATATATTATACTATACTTACACTATATATTATATAGGATGTTGACCATATTTTACACTATATACACACTAGCATACTACCAAGTAATAAGGAACCATAGTTAACACAAAATGTTTCTAATTAAGACATTAACTTTAGATTAAATAAACAAGATTGGAGTTAAGAAACACAACTTTTGACTGTTGTGGATGCTATTTAGATGTGTATTGCCCCAAATAATACCAACTCAAGCAAAAACAAACAAACAAACAAACATCTGGCTCATTCAAGATTCAGTTTCCACACATTTCCTTAAGTCATAATCTACTGCATACTCTTTTCCTCTACTTCTTGTCTACTAAACAGTAACATTTTTAGAATATAGTAGCTGTAACATCACTATAATGAAAAGCATTGTTCAATTTCATAGGATAATCTCATAATTTGCATCTAGTTACTTATACCTCAAATGGGCAGATGACTTGTATACTATATGAGAAAATAAGCTGCCTGCAGATATTAAAAATGTGTTGGTTCTCATAGAGATTCATTCCACTTAACCACAAAAGAAAGCCTATTAATTAGACTTCTGAATCCCATTAGGAAAAACAAATACCAATACTTAACTGCTCAAATATGACATGATGGAAAATTGCTAACATAATTAGATTTTTAATAGTGTTAATGACTCTTGTATCTTATTAATAAGAATTAAAACTAATGTAATATTATATGAAGAAAAATTGCCACTGTATGTTCTTCTACAGGGAAATGTAGCATGATTATGTCTATTTCCACATGAAGGGGTTTTAATTTTTATTCCCTTGCAGTTGTAATATAACTCACATGTTCCTTGGCTTAATATATTATCCCTGACATTATGTGACAGAAGGTCCTACAAGTACACCATTTAGGTCTGCAGTCTCATTAGATATCCTAAGTCAAGCATGATGTTGATTCTGGATGTAAAACTATACACATTGTAGGTTGAAATGTCTTTTCCCTGCCTTCTTTCTCTACCTTTTTTCAGATTATCACATTTTTCAAAACCTTTGTTTCAGCCCTTCATTTTTCCCATTTATTAGCCAAATTACATTCACTGTTTATACCATGCATTTGATCTTTTTTTCTTTTTTTGCATAGTCTCTCCTGAGTTATTCCATGCATGCTTTATTGTCCAGTATGTCTCATAAATTCGTTAATAAGCCAATATTCATTTAGCATTTTCTTTATGTCTATCATGTTGAAGACACTGAGTGTAATAAGCAACATTCTTTTATTTATTTATTCATCCATCCATTCATTCATTCATTCATTCATTCATTTTGAGAAAGGGCATGAGCAGGGAGGAGCAGAGAGAAAGAGGGAGAGAGAGAATTCCAAGCAGGCTCTGTGCTTTCAGTGCAGAGCCCAATATGGGGCTTGATCATTATGAATCATGAGATCATGACCTGAGTCAAAATCAAGAGTTGGTTGCTCAACTGGCTGGGCCACCCAGGCACTCCAAAAGACATTATTAACAAAATACATGATTCTTGTACTTAGGGAGGATGTTTATTTTCTAAATGTTTTAGAATTGGGATGCATGGGTGAGTCAGTTGGTTAGGCATGCGACTTGAGCTCAGGTCATGATCTCATAGCTCATGAGTTCAAGCCCCATATCAGATTCTTAGCTGACAGCTCAGAGCCTGGAGCCTGCTTTGGATTCTTTGTCTACCTCTCTCTCTCTGTCCCTCCCCTGCTCATGCTCCGTCTCTCTCCCTTTCTCAAAAATAAACATTAAAAAAATAAAGGTTACAGAATTATTTTTAGAAAATAAAAAGTACAAAATTATTATTTCTATGAACTCCTCCAGCTAGCTAAATTCACCCTCACAGCTGCCGCAAAGACAAATGTTCACTTCCAAATTAGGCACCAAGAAGAACATCAGAGAAAATAGCCAAATTTTGAGACAGGTGGCTTGCCAACCAATTTACAAACTTACTAAATACGTACATATTATAAAATAATTAATTGAATGACATATGATGTGACTTAGACAGTATTTGTACTCATTCTCTCTCCATACAGGCATGTCACTCTAATGTGATTCTAATCGTCAAGTAGACATCTGCTACTCAAAGTATGGTCCTTGGACCAGCAACATCAGCATTACAAAACAAAAGTTTTTATTTAAATTCCAGTTAGTTATAATACAGTGTAATATTAGTTTCAGGTGTGAAATATAGTGACTCAGTACTTCTCTATAACACCTGGTGCTCATCACAAGTACACTGCTGAATCCACTTGGGGAGCGTTTTTTTTTTTTTTTAATGTTTTATTTATTTCTGAGAGAGACAGAGAGAGAGAGAGAGACAGTGTGAGCAGGCGAGGGTCAGAAAGAGAAGGAGACACAGAATCTGAAACAGGCTCCAGGCTCTGAGGTAGCTGTCAGCACAGGGCCCAACACGGGGCTTGAACCCATGAACCGTGAGATCATGACCTGAGCCGAAGTTGGACGCTTAACTGACTGAGCCACCCAGGAGCCCCTGGGGACCTATTTAAACTAAGAATGTTTTGGTCTCACCTCCAGAGATTCTGATTTAATATTTTTGGTGTTTTTTGTGTATCAGAATTTTTTTAAAGTTCCATATGAGTTTTATGTGCAGCTAGAGCTAAGAACCATTGATAAAATATGAGAAATTGTTAAGATTAACTGGGTTAATTAGTTTGAAGAGCAGATTATTTTGTGTAGTTCTAGGAAAGCAGAGTGGAACACTTAATGATTGAAGATCAATATAAGAATAATGGTAGTTTGAGCATATGAAACAAAATGGACACCATTGAGGGCACCTATTGATATCAGGTGGAGATCAGCCAAAAGGCCTTCAGTGACACTATAGAACACTCATGCATTTATCATTGTGCATTGGCTCAGTAGAGTACAGGATTCTCCAACTGTATTATAGTAGAGTAATAATAAGTATGTTTAGTGAGTACTTTCTGTCCTGGTCACTTCACATGAATTACCAGATTTCATCCAACCACAATTCTATGAGGACAAGTTCTTTAAAAACAAGGTTTAGAGAATTGAAATAAATTACTTGAGATTACAAGCTAGTAGCAGGAACAGGCTTCAAAACAGGATTTATCAGATCCAAGATCCCATAATTTTAACCCCATACAGTTCGACCATGATGTTCATGGATATGCAATTCTATGATTCTCAGTTGTGCCATGTAGCAATCACTATACTATTTATTTGAAGATCAAATTTAGTGACCAGGGTGGCTTATTTAAGCAAGCTGGCATAAACATTAAAGAATAGTTTTAAAATCACTTTTTCGGGATGCCTGGGTGGCTCGGTCAGTTAAGTGTACAACTTTGGCTCAGGTCATGATCACACAGTTCATGGATTTGAGCCCCGCATCAGGCTCTGTGCTGATGGCTAGCTCAGAACCTGGAGCCTGCTTCGAATTCTGTGTCTCCCTCTCTCTCTGACCCTCCCCTGCTCACTCTGTCTCTCTCTCTCAGAAATAAATAAAACATTAAAAAAAATAAAATCACTTTTTCAAAGCTTAGAAAATAGGATATTGAGAGAACAAACCTGGGTTAAAAGACCTAGAATCTTAATTAAAATAAGTAAGTAGATAGACAATGATGATAGATGATAGATAGATAGATAGATAGATAGATAGATAGACAGACAGATAGATAAAGAGAATGAGTAATAAAAATAGGCAATTTGCAATACCAATACCTTTTGTCACCCTCAACTGTGATTGAAACCATATTTGTTTTTATTCTCTCTTTTTAAAAACTGTAGTCTATGTTTGTATTGCAGAACTAATTATGAGTCACCCAAGTGTAACCAAGGAGTGCTGAGGGCTCTGGAAATAGGACAAAGGGAATTCATTAAAAAGTAATGTTGAGCTTATAGTTTCATAAGGTCATTATAAATGCTAATCCACAGAACACCGTTGTCTGAGCTGGTACCATATCCAGTCATTTATCGATCTAGGGTTCTGAACACTTGGTCATCGTCAGGCTTCTTAGCCACCAAACAGAAAGTCTGCTGGTTCTACACTATGAGCTTAGTGTTAGTATTCTATCCTTTATCTAGGATACACCAGCTCTTTCCTCCATCTTGAGATACCATGCTCAGTATGCATCCTAGGCACATGGCAGCCTGGGGACCTTCAGTTTTCAGCTTAGGTGTGAACCCAAGTCATCACCTTTACTCTTCTCTGTGAAAGGACACCATAGGCTGACTTCTGTCAAACTTTCATAAGAGAATTACTTTAAAAATGTGTGTTTTTTTTTTTAATTCTATAGAGACTTAAAGAGCATAAGTCAGGGAGAGGGGTAGAAGAAAGAGAGAGAATCTTAAGCAGGCTCCACACTCAGCATGAAACCCAGCATGGGGCTGGATCCCATGACCCTGGGATCATCACCTGAGCTGAAATCAAGTGTCAGACATTCAATTGGCTGAGCCTCCTAGGCATCCCTCATATCAAAACTTTTTTTTAAAACAGGCATGGTGTAAGACAAAAGATGTATATTTTGTAATCAAAAGGTGAATATTTCAGTGTTGTATTCCAGTAACTCCAGATACTCTTATTCAGAGACCTAGGATAGCATAACATAGCATAGACAACCATTACTGTAGAGAATTTTCTGGGTGTATGAAGGGATCTAAAGGCATTTATTTCAGCAGCATTTTCATAAAATAATTTCTTCTGGAGAGTCCAGTACCACTGACACTAAAAGGCAGAAGCAAGGAAAGTAGTAAACTTTCTTAAAAAGCTAGATGGTAAATGTTTTAGACTTTGTGGACCATTATAGCCTCTGCCACTGAAACCCAACTCTCTAGTGCAAAGTAGCCATAGTCAGTGTGTAAAGTAATGGACATGGCTGTCTTCCAATAAAATTTTATTTATAGATCATGAATTTTGAATTTCTGGTAAACTTTACATAGCAAAATATATTCTTCTTTTGATTTCTTCCCCCATTTAGAATGTGAAAACTATTCTCAGCTTATGGGCCTTAAAAAACTAGGTGGCTGACTGAATTTGTCCCACAGGCTATATAGTTTGCTTACATCTACTTTATTCTTCTAAGCACTCTAATTTCTAGAAGAATTTTCAATTTAATTCATTAGATTGATGTGTTTTGTTAATTTATTTGTTTATATCAAGATGCTACCCATAGTTCTTTCCAAAGATGTTTAGAAATAAGAATTGGTGGTTAAATTACCAACTCCCTTACAGATTTTAGGATGTTTTGTCCTAGTTATGTGAAAAATGTCACTGATATTTTGATGGAAATTGCACTGAATATGTAGATTGCTTTGGGCAATATAGACATTTTAACAGTTAATTCTTAAAATCAATGAGCACATAATACCTTCTTATTTATTTGTGTTGTATTTAATTTGTATGGAACCACAACATCCTTCCCTCACACACACACAAAGAAAACAATAAAAATCCAAAAATACTGAATAGAGAAAGCAATCTTAAGAAACAAGAACCAAGTTGGAGATATCACGCTCCCTGATTTCAAACTATTCTACAAATCTGTAGTAATCAGAACAGTATTATGGTGCTTATGTGAAAACACACATATACATCAATAGAATAGAGAGCTCAGAAGTAAATCCATGCACATATGGTCAGTTAGTCTATTACAAAGGAGGTAAGAATATACCATGGGGAAAAGATGGTCTCTTCAATAAATGGTGTTGGGAAAATTGGACCACTACATACTAAAGAATGGAACTAGACTACTATGTTACAGTATACATAAAATAAATTCAAAATGGGTTAAATACTTGAATGTAAGATTTAACACCATAAAACTCCTAGAAGAAAGCACAGGCAGTAACTCTTGGACATCAGTCTTCACAATATTTTTTGGACCTGTCTCCTCAGGAAGGTCAACAAAAACTAAAATAAACAAATGGGGTTACATTAAGTTAAATTGTTTTTGCTCAAAAAAAGAAAGCCTCAACAAAACTAGAAGGCAACCTACTGAATGAGATAATATCAGCAACTCATACATCCATTGTAACGGATGTATGATATATGTATGATATATATGTATGTATATACATATGTCATAGCATACATGTCATACATATGTATGATATATATATGTGTATATATACACATGTATATATATCCTGCTTTAAAAATGTATGGAGGATGTTAATAGACATTTTTCCAAAGTAGACATAGAAATGGCTAACAGGCACATGTTCAAGTTCACTAATCATCAGGGAAATATAAATCAAAACCACACGTGAGATCTTCTTGTACCAGCCAGAATGTTTATTGTCAAAAAGAGAAGTGTTGGTGAGGATGTGGAGATAAGTCAACTTAGGTATCCTGTTGGTGGGAAAGTAAATTTGTGCAGTCACTATGGAAAACATATGGACAGTCCTCAAAAAATTAAACATAGAACTACCATATGATCCAATAATTCCAGTTATGAGTATTTATCTGAAGAAAATGAAGACACCATTTTGAAGAGATATATGCACCCCTCTGTTTATTGTAGCATTACTTATAATAATCAAGTTGTGGGATCAGACTGTGTCCATCAACAGACGAATGGAGATAGAAGATGTGATATATATGAAATGAAATATTACATAGCCATAAAAATGAAATCTTGCCATTTATGACAACATGGATGGATCTAGAGGGTGCTGTGCTAAGTGAAACAATCAGAGAAAGGAAGACAAGTTTCATATTATTTCACTTACATATGAAATCCAAAAAACAAAACAAATGAATAAGCAAAACAAAACAGAAATAGATTTATAGAGATAGGAAACAAACTTGGTTACCACAGAGGGGAGGAACTGGGTGGCAGGCAAAATAGGTGAAGGGGATTAAGCAGTAAAAACTTCCAGTTATAAAATAAATAAGTCATGGAGATGTAATGAATAAGGGATTATAGTCAACAATATCATAATTAACTTTGTATGGGGATCATTTAGTGATGTATAAAAATATTGAATCAGTACGATGTACACCTGAAACCAGTAGTATGTTGTATGTCAGTTATATGTCAGTTACAAAAAGAAAAATCATCTCACTTTCCTTGGGAGAGACCTGGTTTTGATTCTTGGCCAAAGTCATAAGACACATACTGTAGTAAATAAATTTGTAACATAAAGTCCTCCTTACCCATGGGACTTTAAAAAATTATTTTATATTTATGATTCTTTTTTATATATATATTTTTAATTTATTTCTAGGAGAGAGAGACAGAGAGACAGCGAGACAGCGTGAGCAGGGGAGGGTCAGAGAGGGAGTTACAGACTCTGAAACAGGCTCCAGGCTCTGAGCTGGCAGTCAGCACAGAGCCTGACGCGGGGCTCGAACCCACGAACCGCGAGATCATGACCTAAGCGAAAGCGGGACGTTTAACCGACTAAGCCACCCAGGCGCACCGTTTATATTTATGATTCTTAAACTCCTCATCAGCAAAATGGAAATAATGCTTATAATGAGGATCAAAGAAGAGTCTCTCAGCAGATTATCATCTCTGGAGTGCTATACAAAATATACTTTGTTATTTTTAAATGTGGAAATTATATTAACTTACATTTATAGTAATAATAATTACAGTTCTTCCTATGGGCTAAGCATTGTTTTGGGGCTTAACATGTCTTAATTCATTTGATCCTTACAACAGCCATATGAAATGAGTATTTTGTTATTTACCATTTTACTTATTTGAATATTAGGACACAAAGAGCTTAAGTGATTTACCCATGGTCTCACAACTAGTAAGTAGCAGAAGTAGGATTTGGGTTCTACATTCTTGCACCTGAATCCATACTCTTCAGTGTTACCTCTTTTGTTTCATGTTATGGTTTAGTCATCTGTCACACAGTGTACTAACCATTTCACATATGTTTTGTAATGGAATGCTGAGAACAATCTTATGATGTTAGTAGCTTAGTAGTTAGCAGCTTAGTAGTTAAGTGTGTAGGTTCTGAAGATGGGCTTCCTCAACTCAGTTTTCTTCTTCCCTACTTTGTGAGCAAGTTACTTATCTTAAGTCTGATTTTACTGGGAACGATAGTAATGATAGGCACCTTTTGAGGCTTATGAAGATCAAATGAAATAATGCATGTAACATACCGAGCATTGTCCCAGCTTACACATTTAGATCTGTTCAATCACTCACTTGCTTACTCATTCATTCATTTCTATTTCTTGAATAGTGGACCTGACTAAATTTTAAATAATGCAAACATATATTTGCATTTAAAATATTAATGCATATATTTTGTTTCCCAAAGTGTTAGTATATGAAATATCTGGAGTAAGCAGTATGGTGCCCATCAATAAGAAAATACTAATATGGAGACTGACATAGATTTCGGCTTTACTAGTTTGATGTTGTGATACATGCCTGAAAACCCAGTGACAGCATGCATGATATCTAAAACATCTTTTTTATTTTGACCTTGACAGAGCACTTGAAAGATGCCTGCTTGAAGTTTAGCACTGAATGTATAAGTAAAAGATTTCATTAATTGGCTTATACTTGTTGATGTTACTTGATAAAAATAGAATTATGTAACAAGAGTTTTAGCATCTTGTCTTTTGACAAAGTATCTATGAAAAGACAAGTCCTGCAATATATAGGAAAGCTTAAATGTATTTCTCAACCTGTATTCATGGATTATTCTTTAAGATCATTAGAATTTTTTACCTCTTGGAGGAACCTATGGAGTAACATTTGGAAGACAGGTAGGTAATTAGAGAAGCATTAGCTCTGTGATCTGGCTGAAAACAGTTTCATAATACTTTGCACACTTTCGTCTGAGTCGCAAATGGGAAGTAAACTTAGAAGGTTATGATCTATATCTCTCATTTTACAAACGAAGAAACAAAGAAACCGACAGAATAACTTGCCTATGGTCAAATAAGCAGAGAAAAAGAGCAGGCCTGGAATCCAAGGATCCCATCTCCTAATCCCAGTTGTTTTCTACTACCATGTGCTCTCTTCTGCATTAAATGATTCTACTGTTATGCAAGCCTCCAATAATTCAAATTTAAAAATCAAACTAAATTTATACATTGTTAAAATATTATAAGGTTTCTGATATAAACAGATCCATGAGGTTTATCTTTTTATCACATTTTTTTAAAAAGCCTTTATAAGCTATAAAGCAGGTGTCAGCCATTTTTATGACCTGCTTTATTAAAGGCATTCAATCCTATATTTTACTTATGTGATCTGCTAATTGATAGGAAAGATTGGTTATTTCAACTATTAGATTTGGGTTCATAAAACTGGCACTTTAAAGAAAACCATTTAGTCAATTAATTAACAAAAAGGCAGGAAAGAATATCCATTGGGAAAAAGACAGACTGTTCAACAAATGGGGTTGGATGGAAAGAGCCTAAGTGTCCATCAACAGATGAATGGATCAAGAAGATGTGGTTTATCTATACCATGGAATACTACATGGCAATGAGAAACAATGAAATCTGGCCATGTGTAGCAACATGGATGGACCTTGAGGGTGTTATGCTGAGCGAAATAAGTCAGGCAGAGAAGGACAAATATCATATGTTTGCACGTATAGGAGGATTAGGAGGAACTTGACGGAGGAACAAGGGGGAGAAGAAGGGCGGAAATGGTGGGGGAAAGGGAGAGAAGCAAACCATGAGAGACTTTTGAATGCTGACAAAAACTGAGGACTGATGGATGTGGGGGGGAGGCGGGGATGGGCATGGAGGACACTTGTGGGGATGAGCACTGAGTGTTATGTGGAAACTAATTTGACAATAAACTATTAAAAAAAAATCTGGAAAAAAAAACACAAAAAAACAAATGGGGTTGGGAAAACTGGACAGCCACATGCAGAAGAATGAAACTGGACCACTTTCTTACACCATGCACAACAAAAAATTTAAAATGTATTAAAGACCTAAATGTGAGATAGGAAACCATAAAATTCCTAGAAGAGAACACAAGCAGTAACCTGGCAATTCACATTGGTCATAGCACTTCTTACTAGATATGTCTCCTGAGGCCAGGGAAACAAAATAAAAAAATAAACTATTCAGACTTCATCAAAATAAAAACTAGTTGCACAGCAAAGGAAACAGACAACAAAAATTGAAGGCAAACTATTGAAAGGGAGAAGGTATTTGCAAATGACATATTTGATAAAGGTATCCAAAATCTATTTAAAAAATTTATAAAAGTCAACACTCAAAATACAAATCATCCAGTCAAAAAATGGGCAGAAGATATGAATAGACCTTTTGCCAAGGAAGATATACAGGTGACTAACAGACACATGAAAAGATGGTCCTCAACTTATCATCAGGGAAATTCAAATCAAAACTACAGTGAGATATCCCCTCACTCCTGTCAGAATGGCTAAAATCAATAACACAAACAACAATAGGTGATGGTGAGGTTGTGGAGAAAGAGGAACCTTCTTGCACTCTTGGTGAGAATGCAAACTCACCAGAGTGACTGTAGCTACTCTGGAAAACAGTATGGTATTTCCTCAAAAAGTTAAAAATGGAGCTTCCCTATGACTCTGTAAATGTACCACTAGGATACAAAGGATACAGAACTATTATTTCTAAGGGATACATGTACCCGATGTTTATAGCAGTGTTAACTACAATAGGCAAATTATGGAAACAGCCCAAGTGCTCATTGGTTGGTGAACAGATAAGGAAGAGGTAGTATGTATATATTCAATAGAATATTACTCAGCCATAAAAAGAATGAAACTTTGTCATTTGGAATGATATGGAAGGAACTAGAGTATATTATGCTAAGTTAAATAAGTCAGTCAAAGACAAATAGCATATGATTTCACTCATGTATGGAATTTGAAAAACAAATGAGCAAAAGGGAAAAAAGACAAGAAAACAGACTTAACTATAGAGAACAGGTGGTTATCATAAGGGATAAGTTATGATAAGGGATAATGGTTTAAGCCATTAGGAGGATGGCTTAAACAGGTGATGGAGATGATGGAGTGCGCTTGTTGTGATGAGCATGGGTGTTGTATGAAACCATTGAATCACTATAGTGTATGCCTGAAACTAATTTTATGCTGTTAAACTGGAATTTAAACAGAATCTTAAAAAATAAAAGCAATAAAATATTGATCCTATGATGGTATTTGGCACTTGGTGACTGGTTCTATATCTGAAATTTTTAGTTCTATCGATAGGAAATGAAATTTTTGAAAATCTAAATACTATTTTGAGCATCTGGTCTCTTTGAGCTTATAACAAATGCAGCTCTTTAAAAAAATTTTTTTAGTGTACTTATTTATTTTTGAGAGAGAAATAGAGTGAGTGGAAGAGAGCAGAGAGAGGGAGGTAGAGAATCCCAAGGAGGCTCTGGATTGTCAGCATGGAGCCTGATGTGGGACTCAAACTCAAAAACTTTAGGGCTCAAACTCAAACCATGAGATCATGACCTCAGTGGAAACCAAGTTTGACGCTTAGCCGACTGAGTCACCCAAGGACCCCTAATTTTAGCTATTTTATCCAGTAGTAGTGCTAATGCCAGATTGGATGAGAGTACCAAGGGTAGTCTCTGAAGTACTAAGAAAGAAAAAATGTTTCGCCAGACTGAGATCCAATATGGTGGAGAAGCAGGGGGACCCAAAGTTCCCTCATCACATAAACACAGCAGTATTGAGGCCAAAGGACTTTGAATTCCATGAGTTCGGGCTGCAGAGTGACAGAGGCATCTCCAGGGATCCGGGAGGACAACCTGGCAGGTCATAGGGCTACTTCAATGAACAAATCAAAGCATACCTGTTGAAAGGTCCAAAACATCACTGCAAGTAGGGAGATAATGCAACCAAAGTCGCAACAACAGAGAGCAAGTAACACATTCGATAAGACACCTGCTGAAGTGCCAGACCCTGAACCGTGTATGACCTCTTTAATATAGTAGTTCTTGCAGGTATAAGACACATAACAAGCTTTTAAAATACATAAGGGACAGAAAAATAGCCAAAATGATGAAATGGAAGAATTCTCAAAAGAAATTCCAGGAAGAAATGACAGCTAAAGAATTGATCAAAACGGATATAAACAATATAACTGAACAAGAATTAAGAATAATAGTAATAAGATTAATTGCTGGGCTTGAAAAAAGAATAGAAGACAGCAGAGAATCTATTGCTCCAGAGATCAAGGAGCTAAAAAATAGTCATGTTGAATTAAAATGCTGTAAATGATGTGCAAAATAAACTAGAGGTGGTGACAGCGAGGATTGAAGAGGCAGAAGGGAGAATAAGTGAAATAGAAGATAAAATTATGGAAAAAGATGAAGCTGAGATAAAAAATTCTAGACCACCAAGGGATAATTAGACAACTAAGTGATTCAATGAGATGTAATAATATCTGTATCATAAGAGTTCTATAAGAAGAAGAGAGAAAGGGGTGGAAGGTGTACTTGAACAAATCAAGTACTGAGAACTTTCCCAATCTGGGAAAGGAAACAGATATTGAAATCTAGGAGGCACAGAGAACTCCCTTCAAATGTAACAGGAGTCAATCTTCTGCATGACATATCATAGTGAAACTGGCAAAATACAAACATAAAGAGATAATTCTGAAAGCAGCTAGGAACAGATGGGACTTAACCTGCAAGGACATTAGCAGACCTATCTACTGAAATTAGCAGGCCAGAAAGGAGTGGCAGGAAATAGTCAGTGTGTTGAATAGGAAAAAATATGCAGGCAAGGATCTTTTGTCCAGCAAGGCTATTATTCAGAATAGGAGAGATCAAGGTTTTCTCCAACAAAAATTGAAGGAATTCATCACCACTAAACCAGTCCTACAAGAAATCTTAAGAGGTACTCTGTGAGTGGAATGTTGCAAGGACCACAAAGGACTAGAGACATCATTATAAGCATGAAACCTACAGATAACACAATGACTCTAAATCCTAATCTTTCAATAATAACACTGAATATAAATGGACAAAATGCTCCAATCAAAGGACAGGATATCAGAATGGATAAAAATAGCAGCAACAGCAACAAGACCCATCTATTTGCTCTCTACAAGAGACCCGCTCTAGACCTGAGGGCACCTTCATATTGAAAGTGAGGGGATGGAGAACCATCTATCATGCTACTGGTAGTCAAATGAAAGCTGGAGTAGCCATACTTATATCAGACAAACTAGATTTTAAACTAAAGGCTGTAATAAGAGATGAAGAAGGGCGTTATATCATAATTATGGGGTCTATTCATCAAGAAGAGCTAACAATTATAAATGTTTATGCACCCAATTCAGGAGTACTCTAATATATAAAACAATCTCAAACATAAACAATCTTATTTGTAAGAAGAAGATTACTTGCAGGGGACTTTAATACTCTACTTACAGCATTGGAAAGATCATCTAGGTAGAAAATCAATAATAAAAAAAAATTAAAGAAAAAAAACACAATTGCCCTGAATTATACACAGGACCAGATGGACTTGACAGATATATTCAGAGCTTTTCATCCTGAAGCAGTAGAATACAGGAGCACCTGGGTGGCTCAGTCGGTTAAGCATCCGACTTTGGCTCAGGTCATGATCTCACGATTTGTGGGTTCGAGCCCCGTGTTGGGCTCTGTGCTGACAGCCAGCTCAGAGCTTGGAACCTGTTTCACATTCTGTGTCTCCCTCTCTTTTTGACCCTCCCCTGCTCATGCTGTCTCTCTCTCAATCTCTCTGTCTCTCTCAGAAATAAATAAAACATTAAAAAAAATTTTAAAGCAGCAGAATACACATTCTTCTGGAGTGTAAATGCAGTATTCTCCAAAATAGATCACATACTGGGTCACAAAACGGGCCTCAATAAATATAAAAGAATTGAGATTATACCATTCACATTTTCAGATCACAATGCTATGAAACTTGAAATCAACTGCAGGAAAAAGTTTGGAAAATCTCCAAATGCATGAAGGTTAAAGAACATCCTACTGAAGAATGAATGGGTCAACCAGGCAATTCAAGAAGAAATAAAAAAAAATGGAAACAAATTATAATGAAAACATGACAATCCAAACCCTATGTGATGCAACAAAATCAGTCCTAAGAGGAAAATACATTGCAATCCAGGCCTATCTCAAGAAATAAGTAAAATCCCCAGTACAAAATCTAACAGTACTCCTAAAGGAAATGGAAGCAGACCAACAAAGATACCCCAAGGCCAACAGAAGAAGAGAAATAATGAAGATCAGAGCAGAACTAAATAATTTAGAATTCCCCTTTCCCCAAAGAAAAACTCAGTAGAAGAAATCAATGACATTGAGAGCTGGGGTTTTTTTTTTGAAAAAATAAACAAAATTGATAAATCCCTAGCTAGACTTCTCAGAAAGAAAAGGGACCCAAATAGATAAAATCATGGATGAAAATGGACTTATCACAACTAATCTCTCAGAAATACAAACAATTATTAGAGAAGTGTATGAAAAATTATATGCCAACATATTGGACAACATGGAAGAAATTTCTAGACACTTACACACTACCAAAACTCCAATGGGAAGAAATAGAAAATTTGAACAGACCCATAAGTCATGAAGAAATGGAATCAGTTATCAAAAATCTCCCACCAAATAAGAGTCCTGGGCCAGATGACTTCCAAGGGGAATTCTACCAGACACTTAAAGCAAAGTTAATACCTATCCTTCTCAAGCTGTTTAAAAAAAAAGAGAGAAAGAAATGGAAGGAAAGTTTCTGAATTCCTTCTATGAAGTCAACATTACCTTGATTCCCAAACCAGACAGAGACCCCACAAAAAGGATAATTATGGGGCAATATCCCTGGATGAACATGTATGCAAAAATTCTCAATAAGATACTAACAAATCATATTCAACAGGATATAAAAAGAAATAATCACCACGATCAAGTGTTAATTCATTCCTGGGCTGCAGGTCTGGTTCAATATTCACAAATCAGTCAGTGTTATACATCACATTAATAAAAGAAGGGACAAGAACCATATGATCCTGTCAATAGATGCTGAAAAAGCATTTGACCAAATACAGCATTCTTTCTTAATAAAAATCCTCAAAAAGTCGGGTTAGAAGGAACATACCTAAACATCAAAAAATCCATTCATGAAACGGCTGCAGCTACTGTCATCCTCAATGGGGAAAAACAGAGCTTTACCCCTAAGATCAGGAACATGACAGGGATATCCACTCTCACTACTGTTGTTTAACGTAGTGTTGGAAGTCCTAGCATCATAGTCAGACAACAAAATGAAATAAAAGCATTCAAAATTGGCCAAGAAGAAATCAAACTTTTAGTTTTTGCAGATGACATGATATTCTACATGGAAAACCTGAAACACTCCACCAAAAGCTTCTAGAACTAATCCATGAATTCAGCAAAGTCACAGGGTACAAAAGCAATGTACAGAAATCAGTTGCATTTCTATACATCAATAATGAAACAGTAGAAAGAGAAATCAAGAAACTGATCCCATTCACAATTGGACAAAAACCTATAAAATACATGGAATAAGTCTAACCAAAGATGTGAAAGATCTGTATGCTGAAAACTATAGAAAACTTGTGAAGGAAATTGAAGCAGGCATAAAGAAATGGAAAAACATTCCATGCTCATGGATTGGAAGAATAAGTATTGTTACAATGTCAGTACTACCCAAAGCAATCTACACATTCAATGCAATTCCAATCAAAATTGCACCAGCATTCTTCTCAAAGCTAGAACAAACAGTCCTAAAATTTGTATGGAACCACAAAAGACCCAAATAGCCAAACTAATATTAAAAATGAAAACCAAAGTGGGAGGCATCACAATCCCAGACTTTAGCTTCTACTCCAAAGCTGTAATCATCAAGACAGTATGGTATTGGCACAAAAGAGACACATAGACCAATGGAATAAAATAGAGAACCCAGAATTGGACCCACAAATATATGGCCAACTAATCTTTGACAAAGCAGGAGAGTATCCAATGGGGGAAAAAAAACAGTCTCTTTAGCAAATGGTGCTGGGAGAACCATTCTCCTGCAACATGCAGGAGAATGAAACTAACCACTTTCTTACACCATATGCAAAATAAACTCAAAATGGATGAAAGACCTAAATGTGAGACAGGAAACCATCAAAACCCTTGAGGAAAAAAACAGGCAATAGCTTCTTTGACCTCAGCTACAGCAATTTCTTACTCGACAAATCTCCAAAGACAAGGGAATTAAAAGCAAAAATGAACTATCAAGACCTCATCAAGATAAAAGCTACACTGCAAAGGAAACAATCAACAAAACTAATAGGCAACCAACAGAATGGACAGAAAAAATTGCAAATAACATATCTGATAAAAAGTTAGTATCCAAAATCTGCAAAGAATTTACCAAAGTCAATACCCGAAAAACAAATAATCCAGTGAAGAAATGGGCAGAAGTCATGAATAGACACTACTCCAAAGAAGACATCCACATGGCCAACAGACACATGAAAAGATGTTCAACGTCACTCATCATCATAGAAATACAAATCGAAACCATACTGATATACCACTTCACACTGTTCAGAGTGGCTAAAATAAACAACTCAGGAAACAACAAATGCTGGTGAGGATGTGGAGAAATGGGCACCCTCTTGTACTGTTGGTGGGAATGCAAACTGGTGCAGCTGCTCTGGAAAACAGTGTGGAGGTTCCTCGAAAAATTAAATATAAAACTTCCCTACGACCTGGCACTACTAGGGATTTATTCAAAGGATACACGAGTGCTGATTCATAGGGGTACATGTACCCCAATGTTTATAGCAGCAATAGCCAAATTATGGAAAGAGCCTAAATGTCCATCAACTGATAAATGGATAAAGAAGATCTGGTTTACGTATACAATGGAATACTACTTGGCAATGAGAAACAATGAAATCAAGCCAGCAACATGGATGGAACTAGAAGGTATTATGCTAAGTGAAATAATTCAGTCAGAGAAAGATATATGTTTTCACTCATATGCAGAACTTGAGAAATTTAACAGAAGACTATGGGGGTAGGGAAGGGGAAAAATAGTTACAAGCAGAGAGGGTGGGAGGCAAACCATAAGAGACTCTTAAATACAGAGTACAAACTGAGGATTGATTATGGGGTAGGGGAGAAGGGAAAAAGGGTGATAGGCACTGAGGAGGGCACTTGTGGGGATGAGCACTGGGTATTGTATGTAAGTGATGAACCACGGGAATCTACTCCTAGAACCAAAAGCACACTGTATACACTGTATATTAGCCAATTTGACAATAAATTATATTAAAAAAAGAAGAAAAGTATTTTGCCAAGACAATGGATACTGAGAGAGAAAGGAGGGCATTAGATACAAAATTACAGACATTTATAGGTTATTCCTTAAGGGAATGGTGAAAATTATTGTCAAGGAAAGATAACAGACTTTGGACAAGATATATATATTGATCCTTTAGCTGAACCAGTGACTGAACCAGTAGACTTGCTCGTTACAACAGTCACTCTGAGTGTTGGGAATTCCAATGCTGTCCCTGGTGTTGTAATTTCACATTCTGAAACTGCAAGTGGAAGTATCATCAGGAGATATAAAAGTGAGATGGATTAAAGGGAATTATATTGGGAGCCTGAAGTCAAAACCAGAATGTTTAATGCATCTTTGACAATATTACCCCCTGATATTTTTTCTTTTCATAAATGTGGTTTTTGGTATCATTTTTTTTCTTTTTTCTTTTTTAAAATATTTATTTATTTATTATTTTTACAAATAGTTTATTGTCAAATTAGTTTCCACATAACACTCAGTGCTTATCCCNATCATTTTTTGTTCAAAGTTAACTAGTTTGATTTGTTCATCTCTGTGACTGTTTATGCACAACATAAATTAAAGTAGGATTATTGTCATATTATCGATTAATTTGGTCAAAATATATAGTGGAGTTAGATAATCATGGAAGCTGTTATAACACTTCAAAAGCCCTAGCTAGGGGCGCCTGGGTGGCTTAGTCGGTTAAGCGTCCGACTTTCGCTTAGGTCATGATCTCGCAGTTCGTGGGTTCGAGCCCCGCGTCGGGCGCTGTGCTGACTGCCAGCTCAGAGCCTGGAGCCTATTTCAGATTCTGTGTCTCCCTCTCTCTCTGACCCTCCCCTGCTCACGCTGTCTCTCTCTCTGTCTCCTAGAAATAAAAAAAAATAATAACAAAAAAAACAAACCAAACCAAACCAAAACAAAAGCCCTAGCTAGCTTGTTTACTCATGATACAAGTAACATTGAAAATATATTGTGACAAATGTGGAGTAAAATATCCATTTTTAAAAAATTTTTTGTTACCCAACTGGAAAAGACAGGAATATTTCTGATCAGTACACCTATCCATTCCTTCATTACACAGTGCTTCCTAGAAGGTTATTATGTGTATAGCTCTTCTATGGAAGCTACAAGGATGAACATAACAAATGGGACAGTAGATATAATCTAGCAACTCTGATAGAAGTTAAATACAATTAAGACAAATATAAATATGCTGTTGTAATCACAAGTATGGTGAATGTTGTAGAAGAGGAAGTTCTGGTTACTATGAGGTGAGTTTGTGGCTCACTAGGTACTTATAAGAGGAAGTTAATTTCTACCCTGTTGCTCTTTTCAGTGAACATACTTTGATTTTTCCATATTCTGCATATCTTGGAGCTGATTGGAGATGCTGATCTTATTCAATTCCCCATTTCCACTGCCTTAATTTATGTTTATTCACCTTTTGGGGAAAGCCATTCTCATGAGGCTCATGCTATCTGGCTGGTCTTTTATCTAACCCTCCTCCTCCAACCTTTGAGATTTTGTGAATTGGCTGTTGCCGTAGTCTCCCGTTATACCCCAGCTGCTCTTAGCTACTTTAGGTGCTTTGAACACTTGCATGGTCATTTGCTCAAATTTCTGACCCTTTCTTCTCTGATGACCTTCATTTCCATTCTTTGTTACTCAGTCTATGGCCAGATTCTTAGATGGTATAATTGATCAGAGATGTTCTATCTCCGAAATCTTAACATAGTGGCACCTATTTTCACTATAACCATTCAGTCTTTCAATTTCCTTAGTATCTTGATGATATATAACTTTTGTTCTTTAAATGCATCACAGCATCCAGTTCCTAGCTTCTACCTGGTTTTAATTTCTTCTCTAGCCTTTGTGGTCCTCATGATGGCATCCCTTTAGCCTCTCTATTGCCTGTACACTCAAATCTCTTCTCCCTCTAACTGTAGTCTAATTTCTGCCCTACAGTGCAACCAAATTTGATCCTTCCAAGGCCGCATACAGTAGACATATTTGGGTCCTTATGAACTTACACTCTATTATTTAACACTGGTGACATTGCCTATACTCTGAAAGGATCCCTTCCACAATTTTTTCTGCCTCTGTCTTTCTTTACTGGCATTCTCAGCCTCTTCATGGAATCTTATTTTTCTTGATATCTAAGCCAGTTTATCTTCTATTTCAGTTTATCCTCCTGATTGATCTTGTCAACTAACACAGTTTAATAGCCTATAAAATAGAAACACACAAATACACATTTGACCTCAACCTCTCTCTGCATTCAATATCATTGTATTCAACTGCCATGATACTGTCTAGGAGTATGTCAATGATATCATTCCTCAAAGAGAATCCATCATTTCCCTTGTTCTACTTCTAAATGTGTCTTCTTCCTATAATCTCTATCCATAGAAGCCGCTACCCCAAATATTATTACTCAAGCTAGAAATGTGAGAGTCATTCCAGATTCTTCCTTTTTCTGTCCCTCTCCACACATCCAATGTATCAAAACAGACTTGTGGATTATTATTTCTCAGTATCTCCTGAATTTGTCCACTTTTCTTCAACTCCCATTCATTTTGTTCAAATTACCATCTCCTGTTTGAAATATTGCCATAGTTTCTTAAGTTAGTGGTAGACTACAGAGTCCAGAGTAGTCTGGACTACAGACTACTAGTCCAGACTACAGAGTAGTCCAGCTAGCCATTAAACTATGGAACCGAGTTAGACTTAAGATAGAGATAAAGGTAACTCCTAACTCTAATGATTATTTCTCCTATCTTCTGTACTGGTTATTATAAAATTAATAAATAATTAGCTACTATAAGACTAATACATAATTCTATTCAACCTTTAAGTCCTACAAAGATACCATGTAGTCAACAGAATAAAGTCACAACATGGCATTTTCATATAAGAAGACTACCTTTTTCACACCTTCATTTCTGATTTGGTCACCTCTTGTAGTTCCCTCCACCCCTAAATACCATAAATTCTTGGTCATGGAGAAAAATAGAATGTTCCTAGAAGTTCCATGCTCTCTCCAGTGATACACCAAATGGGCTTTGGAATCAGACTCTCTGAGATAAAATCTAGTATGTTTGACTCTGGACAAATTGTCTACTTTTTACTGTCTATATAAAGATTATAGTAAATGCCTGACAGTTGTTTGGGAGGATTATAGTAGGTGTCCTCCCTAAAGCATGTATCAGAAGTCCTGATTTGTAGCTGCTTAATTAAGATAGAAATAACAAACCAAGAAATATCTTCATGTCTTGATCCCAAATGCTCTTTCATACTGGAGTCTCCTAATCAAATTCTGCAAAACTCATTTCAGATAACTTTTTCTCTAGGAAGTCTTCCATGACCACTTCCACGACCACTTCCTTCTTATTCCCAAATTCTTATGAGCTCTCCCTCTCTTACACACATGCGCATGCACACACACACCCCTATTATTGCATTTGTCATACTGTATTATAAGTATTTGCTTGGATCTTCACACACTCAACTGGACAGTAGTGTTAAAGTGGATATCTGCATCCTAATTGTTCAGCACTTTACCAAGCATGTTGTAGGCGGCTGAATAAATGAATATGGAAATAAAAATGGAACAGTTCTTTTAGATAGTCCAAATCAATTTGTCCATATGGGCTACACCTGAATGTAATAGAATAAGAATAATTTATGTTCTTTCCATGTTGTCATGTATATGATCCTAAGTTCTTACACATTCTTTACTAAAAGCAAATGAACCCAAGGTAAATACACATTTTAATACTCTCCAGGATACTTAGGTTTAATGAGATCTTGAAAAATAATAAATGATAATAATAAAACAGTCTATTTTAAAAAAAGAAAAGAATAACAATTTGTGGTAATGTGTGACTGTATTAATAAGCTCTTTGTTTTACTCATGATCAACCAATAGTCTTCCTGAGTATTTCTATCATGGTCAAAGGGTAATGCTCTCTGAATTCCTCTTTTTTTATGGCTCAGTGATGCTGAGACTTCTGAAGCAGAAGAACCAAGATCATTGAAAATGGTCACCTCTGTGGTCATCTTTGTGAACACCTCTGTGTTCTTACTTTTACATTGGTTCCTCCTTTATACAACTTTTTATAAATTGTAGAAGAGCAGATGCCAACTAAAATGCAGCCTCAGTTTTAATGTCCTCTTGTCATTCTATTTTTTTGTTTGTTTGTTTAATTGAGAAGGAAGATAAGAAAACGGGATAGGTTCTCTATTATTTCATATGGTATATCTGGCAGCTGGAGAATAGCAGTGGTTGACAAAATGTTCAGTTAATTGAAGCCATGTAGTGGATATTGATGATCTTTCTACATTTAATGGAGAAATAAATCTACTGCTAGAGAAAAAAAATACAAATGGCTCTTTGGCTGATATATGTCCACACTATCCTCTTCAGGCAAATCAAAAAATAATAATTACTTTCCCAGATGTAATATGTTAATGCTTAATTGCACTCTACAGAGCTTCTCAAGTTTAAGAAAAATAACAGTGTAGCTTATTCCTTGATTTTTAACTGTTAGATATAATGAAAACATACGGAGATAAAAACATTTAATTCACTCAGCAACCTGTTGGTGACAGCAAAGTTACACAAATTCTAGCAGGAAGCCATACATTCAAATGAACCTATTCAAGCTTTGAAAATATTTGGAAAATAATGGACAATATAAGAGATACTTATTGAATGGAACTATTGTAAATTTATTTTATTTTTTGTAGTTTCTTTTTTTTAAGTATTTATATTACCATTAGTTAGACTGCAGTGCAGTATTAATTTCAGGTGTACAATATAGTGGCTCTATACATATATTTTAAAACTCTGATTACTCTGTTTGCATACTATTTTGAACCTTTTGAAATTTTAACCATGTAGGGGCGCCTGGGTGGCTTAGTCGGTTAAGCGTCCGACTTTCGCTTGGGTCATGATCTCGCGGTTCGTGGGTTCGGGCCCCGCGTCGGGCTCTGTGCTGACAGCCAGATCAGAGCCTGGAGCCTGTTTCAGTCTGTGACTCCCTCTCTCTCTGACCCTCCCCTGCTCACACTGTCTCTCTCTCTCTCCTAGAAATAAATAAAAACATTAAAAAAAAAAAGAAATTTTAACCATGTAATGGCTTGGATAGAAAAATGTGAATATTTCTGTAATATATCCGTTTCCTCTCAAAAAAGGAAGCATTTAGTAGGTCATAGGTAATGCCATGATTCAAAGGAAAAAAAAACAACAACTAACTTTGCAATGACAATAGAAAAAAGTGGGGCTGTAAGATGTTAGTATTAATTGTAGTGAACCCACTATAATGACATTTTAAAAACTCAAAAATTCCCAAAATTGTCTTAAATTTCTCAATTTTAACCTACTTGGGAATACTATTTATGATTTAATTAATTTGAAAGTATTTACTTGCCTCCTCTTTCCCCTTCAATATGACCAGTTAGGAAAATTTCTGCCTTTATACCACATCAAAACCAAGCACTAAGTCCTCAGTTACAGGGCTCAGTACAGTTTTTGAACATACATTAATGTGACTGAATTTAAAATTATATTAGCTAAAAGCTTTCTCATTCTGGATTCCATTCTATCTATTATGCCCTGTTAAATTTTCTGTTTATCTGATTTCCTCTCTATTCTTGCCTCTAACACTTCTCCCTTCATTTTAAAGACGCTTTCCTCCATACCATCTCTTTGTTTCTTTCCTTTCTCAAAGGTATCTCGAAGTTCATGTCTTCATACCCAACCCTCTCTTCCTCCATTGCTCAAGCATATGTCCTAAACAGTTTTCTATGTGCTGAGGAATAGTATGAATCCTATTGGAAAGTACAGTAAGAATTGCAGAAAGATTTCACTTCAAGGTATAACTCTGTAATTGTCAAAAATTCTTTTTTTTCTACCCTCAGTCCGTTCTTTCTTTCTTTCTTTCTTTCTTTCTTTCTTTCTTTCTGGTTTTTTAATTTCAGGTATGGATTTGAGTGATTTATCACTTACATCCAACATTTGCTACTCATCACAAGTGTCCTCCTTAATCCCCATTTCCTGTCTAACATATCCTCACTGCCCAAACCCCTCCAGTAACCATCTATTTGTTCTCTATAGTTAAGTCTGTTTCCACGTTTACCACTTTTTCTCTTCCCCATGTTCATTTGTTTTGTTTCTTAAATTCCACATATTAGTGAAACCCTATAGCATCTGCCTTTCTCTAACTGAATTATTTTACTTATGATAATACTCTCTAGCTCCTTCCATATCATTGCAAATGACAAGATTTCATTCTTTTTTTATGGCTAAATAATGTTCCATAGTGTGTGTGTGTGTGTGTGTGTGTGCTGCCTTTTGTTTTTCCATTCATCAATCAATAAGCACTAGGGCTGTTAACATAATTTGGTTATTGTAGATAACACTGCTGTAATCATTGGGTACATGTATCCTTTAGAAATAATAGTTTTGTATCCTTTGGGTAAATATCTAGGGGTACAATTACAGAGTCATAAGGAAACTCCATTTTTAACTTTTTGAGGCAACACCATACTGGTTCCAGAGTGGCTACACTCACTCTGGTGAGATTGCATTCTCATTAACAGTGCAAGAGGTTTCCCCTTTCTCCACATCCTCACCAACACCTATTGTTGCTTGTGGTGTTGATTTTAGCCATTCTGACAGGAGCAAGGGGATGTCTCAGTGTAGTTTTGGTTTGCATTTCCCTGATGATAAGTTGATGTTGAGCATCTTTTCATATGTCTGTTAGCCATCTGTATGTCTTATTTGGAAAAATGTCTCTTCATATCTTCTGCTTATTTTTTTAATTGGATGATTTGTATTTTGGGTGTTGAGTTTGATAACTTTTTTAGATTTTAGACTTTTTAGATTTTTGGATTTAGATTGTTTTTAAAGTTTATTTTTGAGAGACAGAGAGAGACAGAGCATGAGCAGGGGAGGGGTAGAGAGAGAGGGACACACAGAATCTGCAGCAGGCACCAGATTCTGAGCTGCCAGCACAGAACCCTACACAGGGCTTGAACTCACAAGCTGTGAGATCATGACCTGAGCTAAAGTCGGGCACTTAATCGACTGAGCTACCCAGGCGCCCCTAGATTTAGATTTTGAATGCTAACCTCTTATCAGATATCTCATTTGCAAATATCTTCTCCTAGCCCATTGCCTTCTAGGTTTGTTGTCTATTTCTTTCACTGTACAGAAAGATTTTATTTTAATGAAGTCCCAATACTTTAGTATTATTTTTTTGTTTGTTTCCCTGTCCTCAGGAGATGTATCTAGTAAGAAGTTGTTATGGCTGTTGTGAAAGAGGTTACTGCCTATGTTCTCTTCTGGTGTTTTTATTTATTTTATTTATTTATCCTGTCTCACATTTAGTCTTTAATCCATTTTGAATTTATTGTTGTATATGTGTAAGAAAGTGGTCCAGTCTCTTTCTGCATGTGACTGTCCAGTTTTCTCAAACCATTTGTTGAAAGGACTCTTTTTCCATTGGAAATTCTTTCCTGTTTTGTTGAAGATTATTTGACCATATAATTGTGAGTTCATTTCTGGATTTTCTCTTCTGTTCTATTGATTTATGTGTCTGTTTTGGTGCCAGTATCATACTGTCTATATTACTATAGCTTTGTAATATACTTGAAGTCTGCAATTGTGATGCTTCCGGTTTTGATTTATTCTTTCAAGATTGTTTTGGCTATTTAGAATCTTTTGTGGCTCCATACAAATTTTAGGATTGTTTGTTCTAGCTTTGTGAAAAATGATGGTGGTATTTTGATAGGTATTACATTAAATGTGTAAATTGCTTTGAGTAATATAAACATTTAACAATATTTGTTCTTCCAATCCATGAAGATTCAATGTTTTTCCATTTCTTTGTGTCATCTTTAGTTTCTTTCATCAGTGTTTTATAGTTTTCAGAGTACACACCTTTTACCTCTTAGGTTTACTCCTAGGTATCTTATGGTTTTTGATGTGATTATGAATATTTCTGCATCTTTATGTTGAGAAGGATTCTGAGACCATATCCTGGTGTCAAAGGGGAAGGCTGCTATAATCAAACACTAAATTATGCTTTGCACACATAAGGTATGGTAAGGTTTACCATCCTTATCTGAAGTATCTTATAGACTTGCAAAAATAAAAATTGCTGGGCCCCACTTAACTAGAAGTTTCTGATTCAGTATATCTGGGTATTTTTCAGGAACTGGTACTTTCTACATGTCAAAATGACACTGGTCTTACTGGTTGTGGGGTAACACTTCAAAAATCATCAAGTGCACTGCTTCTTTCTTTTAAGAAAATTTCCTGTGTATGTGTATGTGCATGCACACACAGTGTTTCTTAACCAGGAATAAGTGTCAAAATACCTTGAGGATTTTTAAAACTGTAACTGGGTTTTCACCCCAAAATTCTAGCTTTATATATCTAGGATTAGGCCTTCCTGTAGGCATATATAGTATTAAAATCTTCACAGGTAATTTAGCAAACCATTGGTTAAGACC
This sequence comes from Crocuta crocuta, assembly GCF_008692635.1. Classification (NCBI taxonomy): domain Eukaryota; kingdom Metazoa; phylum Chordata; class Mammalia; order Carnivora; family Hyaenidae; genus Crocuta; species Crocuta crocuta. The sequence continues at coordinate 661,802 of NW_027529634.1, forward strand.
TATTTCTTGGGAGGCAGATATTATATTTACAGTGATACACACATTGGGTGGCATATACAAAGGTTTTTAATGAGTATGATTTGATAACCTTAATGCAAGAAAAATCCTAAATAAGAACTGCTTTTAAATAGCATAACATCATATAAGATTTCATGGAGAGAATTGGGAAGGGAAACAAAATAAGTATAGCGAATGGATGTGTCATGTAATGCTTGCTAGGAGTGAGCAGGTAGATCAAGAGGGAGTGTGGATATTTCACAAAGAGAAATTAATATGTTCTAGTAGAAATAGCATTGTGGTTTATAGAAATTGGAAGTGTGGCTGGATCATATTATTCAAGGTAAAGATGAAACTGGTGGAGGGTAGTATTAATAACCTAAGTACAGAGATATGAGTGGAGACCACATCAAGATGCGTCTTGTAGGCCATGTTATGGAGGTTAGGCTTTGTCTTAGAGTGTGAGAGACCCATTGAAAGGTATGATGAGGAGTATTATATCTGAAATTTCATTTCAGGAAAAATTTATCTGTCCTCAATATAAAAAAGGGATTGGAATAATTTTGATATGTCTAGAGAAAAGGACACAAATGATGAGGCTCTGGTAACAATTCATAAATGATGATACATGCTCCATGAAGCCTCAAATAATACCTGGCTTCACCAGTATTTCCCCAGTGCCTATACTCTAGCACAGTTCTAATATGGAGTGGTCATTGGAAAGAGTTTTGTTCTGATCTGTTTTGTTTTGTTTTGAATAAACGGTTGACCGAATTAGAGAAGTAGAAGTGGGACTACTTCTGGACAGAAACTGGACAGATTCCAATTCCAATAGTATTTATTGAGTAGAATTAAATTGGTCTGGTGATTGATTGGTTTGAGGAGTGAGGGAAAGGGAGGAGCTGAGAGAGAGTGAAGACATCCATATTAGATGACTAGAGAGTAGTCATCTAGTTGAGACTGTAGTTGAGAGAATCTGTTTCAGAAAAGTCGGACTTGTTGCAGGTGGGGGCTGATCAGTTTATATTCCCATGTAAGGCAATGGGGGTCCCTTTTCTCCACATCCTTGCCAACACTTGTTATATCTTGTCTATTTGACAATAGCCATTTTAACAGATGTGAGGTGATATCTCATTATGGTTTAGATTTGCAATTCCCTGGTAATTAGTGTTATTGAGCATCTTTTTATGTACCTATTGGCCTTTTGGATGTCTTCCTTGGAAAAATATCTATTCAGATTCTTTGCCCATTTAAAAATCATATTGTATTTTGCTATTGAGTTGTATGAGTTCCTTATACATTTTGGATATTAATATCTTTGTTCATCAAGGATATTGGCCTATACTTTTCTTGTATTGTCCTATCTGAATTGGCATCAGGGTAATGGTGGCATCAAAGAATGAGTTTGGAAGAATTTTCTCCTTTTTGATTTTTGGAAGAATTTTAAAAGGATTGTCATAAATTCTTTACATGTTTGGTAGAATTCATTGGTAAAACAATCCTATCTTGGGCTTTTCTTTGTTAGGTGCTTTTTGATTATTACTTCAGTTTCTTTACTAGTTATGGTCTGTCAAACTTTCTATCTCTTTATTATTCAGCATTAGTAGGTTTTATTTTTCTAGGAGTTTATCCATTTCTTTTAGGTTACCCAATTCGTTGGTATATAATTGTTCATATCCTTTCTATTTCTATAGTGTCAGCTATAAAGTCTCCTTTTTCATTTATAATTTTGTTTATTTGAGTATTCTCTTTTTTCTTGGTCAGTATAGCTAAAGGTTTGTCATTTTTGTCTTTTCAAGAAACCAACCAATAGTTGTATTGAGTTTTTAAATTTTCTTTCTAGTCTCTATTTCATTCATTTCTGCTCTAATCTTTATTATTTCTTTTCAGCTTCTAATTTTTAGCTTAGTTTAGTTTTCCTTTCCTAGTTCCTTCTGGCATAAAGTTAGGTTGTTTTTTTTTTTTTTTTTTGAGATATTTCTTTTTTTCTTAATGTAGGTATTTTTTGCCATAAAATTCCTTCTTAAAACTGCTTTTACATTATCTTATAAGTTTTGTTTTGATATGTTGTATTTTCTTTTTGTTTGTGTCAAGATACTTTTTGATTTACTACTTTTCTTTTTCTTTGACTCATTTGTTGTTCTGGAGTGTGTTGTTTAATATCCAATTATTTGTGAATTTTTCAGTTTTCTACCTGTTTTGATTTCTAACTTCATACCATTGTGGTTGGTAAAGATATGAGATAGTAATTCCGTCTTCTTAAGTTTGTCAAGGCTCATTCTTTGGCTCACAAAATGATGTTTCCTGGAGAGTGTTTTATGTGTGCTTAAGAAGAAGTCTGTGTAGTCTGGAATTGTTGAATGGAATGCTCTTTATATGTCTATTAGGTCCATTTGGTGCATAGTGTTTTTCAGGTCCTCAATTTTCCTTATGAATTTTCTGTCTGAATGATTTATCCAGTGTTAAAGTGGGTATTGAAATGCGATACTATTATTGTATTAATGTCTATTCCTCCCTTCAGTTCTGTTCATAGTTTATTAGATATTTAGTTTCTCTAATGCTGGGTGTATATATATTGTAATTGTTAGAGTCTCTCTTTTTTTAAGTTTTATTTTTATCATCTGGTGCTCACAAGTGCACACCTTAATCCCCAACACCTATTGCATCCATCTCCCACCCACCTCCCCTCTGGTAACCATCAATTTGTTCTCTATACTTAAAGATATAGTTATCTTTATCAGATATATCATTTGCAAATATCTCCTCACATTAAGTAGGTAGGTTGTGTTAGTTTTGTTGATTGTGTCCTATGCTGTGGAAAAGCTTTTTATTTTGATGTGGTACCAATAATTTATTCTTCCTTCTTTCCCTTGCTTCAGGAGACATATCTAGAAAGAGGTTGCTATGACTGATGTCAGAGAAATTACTGTCTGTGCTGTCTTCTAGGATTTTTATGGTTTCCTAGCTCACATTTAAGTCTTTAATGCATTTTGAGTTTATTTTTATATATGGTGTAAGAAATTAGTCCAGTTTCATTAATTCTTTTGCATGTTACTATCCAGTTTTCCCAATAGCTAATAAATACCTAATATTTGTTGAAGAGACTTGTTGTTTTTCCCATCGGATATTCTTTCCTGCTTTGTTGAAGATTAATTGACCATACACTTGTGGGCTTATTTTTGGATTTTCTATTCTGTTCCATTGATCTATGTGTATATTTTTGTTCCAGTACAATACTGTTTTGATTACTACAGCTTTGTAATATAACTTGAAGTCCAGAATTGTGATGCCCTCCAGCTTTGCTCTTCTTTTTCAAGATTTCCTTGGTTATTTGGTGGTGTTTTGTGGTTTTATACAAATTTAAGAAATGTTTGTTCTAGTTTTGTGGAAAAAATCTAAACAGTAAACTCCACAATGGCAAGGGACAGTATTACAGTCAATATTCAATGTATATTTTGATTCATTTCTTTTGTTCATCTCAATGAAAGCACTAATGTTCAACTAGTTTTTCCTCTGTCAGGTTCCTGAGTTATTCACCATCAAGAAGCCAAATATATGTAAGCCATTCTTTGCTCTTCGGGAAATCATAACAAAGTTTATAGGTGGTTAGAAAAGGGAGATTGACCAGCCCTGATGATTTCATCTGCCTGAGTCACTTCTGCATCAAACATAGTACAACGCTCTACATAAAAGAATCTGTGTGATAACAAGTATTTGTCAATTGAATAATACTTTAGTTGGCATTTTTTTCATATATTAGCAGAACTTGCTTTCCATATGAAGCCACAGAGGTATGCAAAATATCGTTGCTATTCTACATATAAAATGAAGTACACACTGTTAAAGAATCTTATTCATGGTCTCAGGGTTAGATAATGGTCTAGAAGGCAAAAAATCCAGACCTCCTAGCTTCTAGTCCAAAGCTCTACCCACAAAGATTCTTGTAACATGTAAAATAAGCATCTGCTTTTGCAAGTTCCCAGTGAAATTTTAGTTTAGTTATTCATGTCCCTGCTTTTAAACTAATTGAAAACTAATTTAAAATGAACATACTCTTCTTCTAAAGCTGATTTTACAAGATGCTTTTTGGGAAAAAAATGGTGATAAATGTAGATAAATATAGAAAGGGTTTCTCCCTTTCTATAGCAATAGCAGAATTTATCAATATTGTAATTACTTGGTCATAAATGACATGTGAAAGTCATGTAAAGGGGATCTAGAATTTACCACTGTTTTTCCTTCCCTTTAAAAAGAAAGGGATTCTCTACTTATAGGATTTGAAGGGGAAAAATATACACTGGTTGAAAAGCCTGTGACAAAATGCCAGAATTGAGCTGGACAGATTCAGTAGCTCTTGAAATACCAGCCAATCCAACCCATCGGCTTGCATGCAATTATGTTGAACCTCATCTCATTCTCCTGTGAAGATACAAGATGCTATACAATAGATACTGCACAATACAATTTCACCTGTTGAATTGGGAAGTGTTGAAATCAATGTTTACTGTCACTCAGTCTGGATTCCAAGCCTTTTAACAGCTGTAAAGCATTTGTAGGCAGGTTGCAGGGTAAATGTTCATGGTTTGTCAGTTCAACATGTCTCTGATGATAACACAAACTAGGCTACCTGTCTGAGACAGATACAGACTTCTGACAGTCCCTCAGATATTAAAAGACCAGAGAATATATGAAGTGCTTGAATAACATCAAGAAGATTTACGTTTCTTTTTTTTTTAATGTTTATTTATTTTTGAGAGAGAGACAGAGAGTGTGAGTGGGGGAGGAGCAGGGAGAGAGAGGGAGACACAGAATCTGAAGCAGGCTCCAGGCTCTGAGCTGTCAGCATGGAGCCTGATGTGGGGCTTGAACACATGAACTGTGAGATTATGACCTGAGCTGAAGTCACACGCTTAACTGGCTGAGCTACCAAGGCACCCACAGTTCATATTTCTTAAATGTATACATATGCCTGTCATTCTCACTATAATCTGAACTGTACTAAGCTGATGAATTTAATACATCATTTTAATATTAATATATTTATTCTACCCCATTCACTAGAAGGTTAAAGTGGGAATTATAGAGAAAAAGAAAAAGTTCATGACTGGGCTCCCTGATCTACAGATATCCTTCTTGGCTATAAAGGGACAGGCAGCAAGTGGAATAAGTTGTTAGAATATAATTTCATATTCATTCATCAACAGAAATATCTATCGAACATTTACTGTATCTCAGATATTGCTGTATACTATGGGAAACAAAACAGACACGATCCTTGATAGAAGTTACAGCCAATTTGTGGCCCTTGTACCTTTTAAAGTTATCTGAATGGTAAGAATTTGAAAACCAATTAAAAGCATCCTACTACTGGCTAAATTTCACCTGCTGCAAAATTGGCCATTCTCTATCACAATTTTTGAGATTGGGTAAATCTCAAAAATATAATTTTTAGTAAACTGGAAGCCATAGTGTTTCCATTTACATAACCTTCAAAAATAGGACAAGTTAAAGTGCATTGTTTATGGAAACATAATAATATGGACTACTCTTTAAAATGCAAGGCGACAAACAATAAAACTCAGGATGCTGGTTATACATAGGTGGGAGGAAAAACATTACAATAAAAGGGCATGTTGGGGATTCTGGGCTGTAGGGTGTATTTTATTTCATAACCTGAGTGATATTTTATGTGGATGTTACCTTACAAGAATTGATTAAGATATACATTTATCTGGTGTGCATGTTCATATAGTATCTGTCTTTTATCTCATAATCATAAGATAGAAAAAAAAAGAATGACAAAAGAAGAATTGGAAACAGAGTTTAAGGAGGTTTTCTATAAAAAGGAATAGAGAATGGATGGTACAGGGAAGAGTAAATGGTGTTCAGAGTGGATATCGTTTAGGGTGGGAGACATTATATCATGCTTTACATTGACAGGATGTATTCATGAAGCATTCCCCTTTACAAATAGGTAGAACTAGGGAGGTTCAAAGACTCACTTTATACATTCTCTGTTAGGCTGCAGGAACGTGGGAATGCTATGGCACCCTGAAGCTGGTGTCAACACAGTTCTCTAAAATAACTCTTTAGATGGATAATGTTTGGGTATAAATTGTTGCTAATATTTATTCTTTTAATATTTCCCCTCCACAGTGTGGAGAGTCCAAAAATAGATGTAGTTGATGATTATATGCTATATATGTAGTTATGTAAGTGTAGCATGTTTTCTGAGTAGATATAATGGAATGGTAGGCCACATGGAGTTAATTTCCATGACCAGAAATGTAACTTCTTTGCCCATTAATGATCTCCCCCCCAAAAATGAAATGAGACTCCTACTGACCTGGTTTGAGGTCTATTCGCAAGATGACCTTGCAAACCTTTCAAAATGAGGAGAAAAGAAATGATTCACATAAAAAACCCAAAATTTAAAAAATAATGGAAATGTAAGATGGAAATGTAAGACTTATTTATTTAATCTCAAATACTTGGTGATGAATAGAATGTATGTTGTATTTTTTCTTTGTTCTTTCATTCTGCTGTAGCAGCTCATCTCACACAAATTTTTATGTAGTTTTAATTCTCCTTTTGTCTGCCTTAGTATAACCTCCTCTTTTTGTCTTCTCTTTTTTGAACATTCTTCTTTTAAGTAGTCAAAATTACTTCCTTTATTGGTGTCAGCACATCCTCTCTTCTCTCACTACTTCAAATTCACATGCACTCAATGCCTCAACAGTTCTTAACATTTATTGGGTAATATTTAAACATTGCTAAATTTGGGAGCACCTGGAAGGCTCAGTTAGTTAAGCATCTGACTCTTGGTTTCAGTTTAGGTCATTATCTTACTGTTCATTTTGTGAGATCAAGCCCCATGTCAGGCTCTGCCCACTGAGGGCAGAGTCGGCTTGCTTGGGATTCCCTCTCTCCCTCTCTCTCTCTGCTCCTTTCCCACTCACATACACATACATGCTCTCTCTCCCAAAATAAATAAGTGCTTAAAAACATAAACATTGCACAATTTTTGACATCTCCTCTGAACTTTTATGATCCAAAAATAAAGATATGTCGAATTGTTTAAGATTCTTTACTATGACTTTCTGCTGTCAGATTCTTTGACTCTCATTTTAAACTGTATTTTATATTATTTCCCACGCATATGTAATATAATAGTTGGAAAGATACCACATTCTATCTTTCCCCTCTGGTATACTCACAACACTTTCCCTTTATTGCCTAGAAAGGCCCTGTAGCATTAGCAATGAGATATCTCTTACTTGTAAAGAATCTTTATTTTAAGAAACAAAACAAAACAATTTTGATTTGGTTGTAAGGACCACATGGGACTGCAAATATTTATCAGAGTAGCCAGCCTATTTTTTATCTTAAAATAATGAATTCATGAAATACTAGGGAATTAAAATTTCCTTAAAGAAGGAAAAATGTAAACTTCCTAAAAATAAAAGGATTATTCATAAAGGCATTAGAATATGAATTGACTTCTACAAAGAACCAAAATTCTTTGAATATTTCCAATATACTGACTATCACTTATGTTTGACTATACTTGGCTGGCTCCATGTTATTAGCCAGGATATAAACAGAGCAGATCTTGATATGATAAAGAGAATATTACAACCCAGTATGGTGAGTCATATGAGAAATAAATAGGTCTTTCTTGAAAATAGCATAGGGACTGGCAATGGGTGGCAATGTTATGCAAAGGTAAGCCCAGCAAAAGAGCTCATTAGTTCGTCCTTCCTTCCTCCCTTCCTTCCTCCCTCCCTTCCTTCCTTCCTTCCTTCCTTCCTTCCTTCCTTCCTTCCTTCCTTCCCCCTTCCCTTCCCTTCCCTACCCCCATAAGAGACCCTTAAATACAGAGAACAAATTGAGAGTTGCTGGAAGGGAGATGGGTGGAGGAATGGGCAAAATGGGTCATGGCCATTAAGAAGGGCACTTGGGATGATCACTAGGTGTTATATGTAAATGATGAATCACTGGATATGTAAATGATGAATCACTGGGTTCTACCCCTGAAACCAATACCACACTATATGTTAACTAAATGGAATTTAAGTTAAAAATATGTACATATATTTTAAAGAGCTCATTACTTCCTCCTTATTATTTATTTATTTATTTTAGTTCCTCATCTTTACATTAATATTGTCTCTTTTTACATAAGATCTTCAAACAAACCCTAAAAAAACCCCAGATTTTACAAGGATTTCCCCATACTACTTTCAACTTGAGTCTCTAGTGAGCTGACTAGTAAAATCTAAGTATTAAAAAACATTCTGATGGGGATGAATTGATTCACTCCTGACTGAGACTAAAGTCACTTTCACCACTTCAGCAGATTAAACGATTCTTTATTGAATTTGGGGTCACTTCACAGAAGCTATTTGGCCTCAGGTTTTCTCTAGCTAACTGACAGAAGTGTGGCAAATGCCAAGATAGGGTCTGTCCAATTGGATGATATTTGGAGGGAGATAGGGTTTATTTTACCTGATGGACATGATGGGTAAACCAAAGTCCATTTTTTTATAAGAATAAATTTTAGAATCAGACAGGTGGTTTTATATTCAGGTCAGTCATTTCCAACAAATATGACCAGTAACAGTGACATAATCTGCCTAAAACTGTTTTCTTTTCCATTAAACTTGAATATTCCTCAGCCTGAAGGGTTATTAGAAGGATCACATGAAATGCTATATGTAAAGCTTATAACCCAGTGCCTAGTGCAACAAGAATGTTGATTTCCATTTTCTAGTATATATATATATATATATATATATTCACATATATATTATATATTCACATTTATATATATATATTCATATTTCCTTGATACAACAAATATATCCCTTTTCTTTCTACACTAAACACTATCCCTTTCAGTAGTAAATGGCTCTTTCCTTCTGTAGTTAATGCTCTGGCTCACCTCCAACATTCAGTCTAAATGTCTAACTTCTCACCTTATTCAGATAGAATTTAGTCCAACTTCTCCCATCTGCCACTGGTTCTGTGTGTGATCATATGTATTGCTATCTAGTGTGTTAGAGTCAGGTTAACAGATCCAAAGGGCAAATACTGCCCTTTGATTGTCTTGGCTCTCCTTCTAATTACCTCTATGCTCAAACAGAAGAAGTTCTTTTTTTTCCTTAAGTCTTTCTGTGTGATTTTATTGGCAATTATTCCCCATTATGCAAGGAGCTTGATCAGCTTCCTGTGACCCAATCTATTAATTATTGTCATGGATCAATACATTAGAAAATTTCCTTACAAGAAGAACCAGAAAGCTGCTTACAATTGCATTATCTCCAGCCTCAATTTAAGTGTGGCTGTAATACTTTCCCATATACATTGCAGTGTGAAAATATGCGTCACTGATGTGGCCACTACTCTAAGGCCAAAACTAAAACACTACTGAATATATTTATTGCATCCTACTAATGTCAGTAGCTTTTCATATGCAAAATGAAACTGCAAATTCCCAAATGATTAGTATGTACTTCCCTTCTTCCCATTTCTATTGAGCTGGAAATGGAAACCATTCCAATAATAATCACATGCATGAAAGCACAGAGTGTATTCCATAGCTACAAATCAAAGTTATCACTCTCTTCCTCCTACGTCATTTGACCCAGGCAAATGTAAGTAGAGGTCGCTTTGCCAATTATTCTTCATTTTTGGTTCCCTTCTTTGAATGGACTATTACCATTTGCCCTTCTTACTTAAACTCTCATGGGTTTGGTCTCTTGCAAAGGAAATTGTTATGTGCCTGCTAGAAATAAATAGTTTTAATTTTACCTCTTAATCTTCACTTTAACTTTCATCTTGAATTTCCCATTTTCAAGTATCTGACTAAATTGATTTGATGCTTAATGCTTGCCAAATAAATAATGAGGCTCTGAATGAGTCCATATGTAATAAGGCAAGGATTTCATTACTCCTAACATCACTATAATCAGGCAATGATTAAATTATTTCTAACAATCTTAATACCAATGTGAAAGTATGCTAAAGACCCAGAACAATTTAAGCTTTTCCACCATGTTTTGTGTCAAGCATTTCTATTTCTAGCAGTTTATCACAATGTTGCAGAAATTGGCCTGTAAGGGTTTATGCTAATGATAATGGAAAGAACTCATCCACAGGTGTCCCCTTTTTTTATCTAAGCTACACCTTTAAAATAATTTACAAGTTCCATGGTAACAACCCTAAGGACCACCAGCAGGAATGCTGATTAACATTTAGTAGGGGAAGAAGACTTAAATAATCAAATGATTTGCAAATTGTAGAAATTTAGACAGATGTTCAACTCATGGTTATTTTGGGAGGGGTTGGGATGGTTCTGAACTAAAAGGTGTTTGCCTGCTCTTATTTGGAGTAGAGGGAAGAGAGGGAGAGACTCTATCTTCCAAACAAGGACCTTCAAATCTTTCTCTGGTATGCCTGGCATTACTTCCAGTTTACAGAAATCGGATTATACCCATAGCATCCAAGGGTGATGCTTAACTCAGACCTCTGAGTTATGTTCGTGGTACACTTGGAATCTGACAGTAACACCACCCAAGAAATTATTTGCAGCTTTAATGCATGCCTGTAGGATGGTGATATTGATGAGAAATCTGTGTTAGAGCACAGTGAATCATCATTAAAAGGCATTTAAAATTGGCTTGTAAAATGTGGCTTTCATTGCACTCTATGCACTCTCCTGGAAAGATAAAGTAGGGTATTAAAATGATGATATGGATATTAATAAATATGGTTACTCTATTAGATCGGAGTATGGCAGCTTACTCTAGAAGCGAGGGATTCTGTTTTTATTATTGAATCCTTAAGACGCATTTTACAATGGTCTGGAGCCAAAACATATCTTTTCTGGCCACTAAGCTAGCTGCTGGTCCAGAACTTTAGTTTAGAAGAACAAAATGTTCTATTATTTTTTCTCTTGCTAATAAATTCCATTTGCGGATTTATTACAAGCTGGGAGATTGTTGAATCTGGGCATCAAGTAATTCAGGCTGTCTGAATTCATAATGTAAGGACTTTGTAAACTGCAAACAATCCTGGAGTTTTCAGCGCAAGAACAGCCCAGAGATGTGAGGGTGGTGTGAGTTGGAAGAATGGTACATAACCTGGTGTCATTCCAGGTGATAGAGCCAGTGCACTTAGATATACCTAGTTCTTATTGCAGTCATTGTACATTAAGATACTTTATAATATATTTATATTTAACTTAGCATTTAGTATGGAGCATTTATTTTATTAGAACTACCAATTTAATATATGTGAAAACAAATTAGCAAACATGTGAAGAAAAACTGCTTGTGTGTAGAAGAAGATAAGCCTATATTATGGCTGATGTTTTTAATCCATTAATAGAATCATTTTGTAATTTAAGACTTTTAGGTTCAACCAAAGTATCTCACTAACATGAGTTAAATCACCTGTGTTCTTTTCAGAACAGCTTCTGAATTTAAGGTTGCTTTCTTTCCCTGGTTTACATAATCCAGTTCTTATTTATAGCTGTTTAAACATTTTCTACTTTCTCTAGAGTATCTATTTTGAAATTATATTCAGCTAGAATATGTTGCTGATTATTATTAAAATATTTATTTTTTCTGGAATAAATTATATATATACATGTGTATATGTTTACGTATATGCATATGTATGTAATGGTCTTAAAGGATGTTGGATGTCAACTTCCGAAGTATAATCTGGCTTCAATAAGCAGTTGAGCAAATCATGGTATTTTAGAGAACAACCATGTCATATTTCAGATGACATTTCATATTGTGCTCTCTTCAAATTGTTGCTTAGAGATTTTTTTTCTCATTTTTGTTTATCAAGTCTTTACCGTAGCTTTTACTTTACATATCATTAAAAAAGTCACTCTTTGGCAATGAACTTTACTAAAACTAAAATCTTACATTTCTGCCAGAAATTTATACATCTATCTATCTATATATTTATATATATATAAATTTGTTATATATATGTGTGTATATATATATATAAATTTGTTAATCCAAGTGCTGGGTATTTCCAGGAGTATTCTACTCTTATGTCTTCATACTATAAGTAAGTAGGATAAAAACTGGATTTCCTTGAGTCAGTCCTAGAGAACCATCTCATGTAATTGAAACTTTCTATAGCGTTTGATATTGTGGATGCTCTTCTTGTTTCTTTTAGGTTGGACAGTTTAGTTTAGATAATAGTGTTCTTGTGACTCTTTCTATCTGAGTGAATGCTCCTCTAGGCACTCCTTCTGCTCCTTCACTGGATAGTGTTCCCAGAAGCCTCTTGTTTTTCTCCTCTTCTCCCTCTGCATATAGTCTGCACTCACAGGGATAACTGGTGATTCTTCACTGGGCCTCTCTTTTTTTGACTTTTTTTTTGACTTCTCTTCTGAGCTGAAGATCATTTTTCTTCACTTAGTGTTTACTTGGAAATCTGAATGATTCCTTAATTTTAATAATACCCTAATTAACCATCCCTCTTCTCCCTGGCTCTTTTTTCCTCTCATCCCTATTTCTAAGTCTTATCATCCGTAATTCCCAAGTATACCCAGATCTTTAAATCACCCTTGCTAACAATCCCATTACTATTGAGCTAGCCCAGATCTCATCATCTCTTGCTTGGACAAAGACATCAGTTTGATAACTGATTTTACCTTTATTCCCTTGACCATTAGTCATATGTGTCTGTAGTTACCTATTTTATGATTCTTTTAGTTCTAATTTTAAACTATCTGTAACTAATGATAGTAGTGACTTCTTTCTCACCCCCGTACTCTTTCCAAAGCACAATTCCTCTTTCTGAGATCCCCGTCAGAATGAAATAATACTCTCTTATGTTTTTTTCTTACCTCTCTGCTTGTCCCTGTTAGGTCTTTGTGTATGCTCCTCTCTACATTTGCTAATTCCATAAATGTTGGTATTTCACAGTCTCTGTCTTCATACCTGTTTTCGTTTCATTCGATTTCTTCTGCCTTGGACAATCTCTAATACTCCCAAGGCTTCTATGACCACTTCTTTTCTGGTGAATCCCAAATTTGTATTTTTAGGACATGTTGCATATCAACTCTCTCCTGGATACTTTATCTATCTCTATTTAAAGATTTCACTGGAATGTTTCTTCCAATTTAACATCTTCAAAATGAACTCTTTGTTTGCTTCCAAAGCACAGCTCCTTCTTCTGATATCCCCATAAGAATGAAAATATAATCAGCCTTTGACTGCCAAAACAGAAATCTTGGCATTATCCTTAATACCTTCTTATCCCTCACTCCTCACATTGGCAAATCCAGTCACTTCTATCTTCTAAATAGCTCTTCAAACTATACCCACTGCCATTATCCTGTTTAAGAAACTCTTATCTTTACCAGGATTATTGCAGCAGCCTCCTATCTTGTCTTCTTATTTCCAGTTTAACCCCTCAAGCATCTGAGTGATCTTTCTGAGGAATAGATATGATTATACTGCTTTTATGCACAGGCCTTTTTTATGGTGCATCGCCCTCAGAATACGGTCCCTAACATGGCTTAGAGAGCCCTTCACAAAATGACTCTCTTTGTCTTCAGCCCAGTCTCTTCCCATTCCCCACTTTCTGCTCTAAGACTTAGCCAGACTGAACCACTTTTGGTGCCTTGAATTCCATATGCTCCCACTTGCCTTGGTACAATAGATCTGTATGTGCTGCTTCTCTGCCAGTGCATTTTTCTATCCACACTCCCTTAATGTTGACCTCTGCTGATCTTTCAAGGCTTAGTTTAGAGAATACTTCTTCTAGAGCCCTTTGCTTGACCTTGCAAGACTTGGCTAGGTGCCTTTTCATTGTTTTCACAGAGTGCCTTCTCCTTACTACTCTAACAGTACTTAGTGTATCATTGCTTACTTCCAGTCTTCACTCGACTGTGAGTGCCTTGAGAGCCAAGGCTCTGTCATTCATCAGACAAAGCACCTGCCACAAAGCAGATGCTCTATAAGTGTTTGTGGAAAGAATGAAGTGAGGTAGGAAATATGATTCGGATTTTATTTATAACCATAATTGGTCCCCATGATTCCAGATTATTCTTAAATGTAATTTATTCTGCCTTTGCAGGGTGGAGTTGAGTGCCCACTTTTTAGGACTCCTCCTATTGCCCTGCACACCCTGCTAATATAACCTTTATTCAATCATTTAATAATTTGTTTATATGCCTGTGTACCACTATACCATGAACTTCTGGGATATAGCATGGAACCCAGCACCCTGGAACTGATAAGCACCTAATAAATGCTCATTAGATCAATAAACAAGGGAGGGTAACATTCTTCTAAGGGAACAAGCCATTCACTCCTCATCTAATCTCAAACTACAGAAATATTAAGTTTAAAATAAAAAAGAACTCTAAGAGGACGCCCTTAAAATCATGGAAGACATCTTACAGAGAAAGGAAACCTTCTGAAACTGAATACTACATAATATTTGTATTACATCTGTAGCTTGTAACCTGATTACTTGTATCATTTTGGAAACACTCATGTGCAAGACACTATGGTAATAGTTTAAAACAACTTATCTCATTTAATTCTCAAAATTGTGAGAAGTATATTCAAGCATTATACTCATTAAGAATGAGGAAAATTAGACCTGGAATAGTCAGTATCTTGCCTAAGGTCTCTCTGCTATTAATAGCAGAACTGTGACCCAGATGTGACTATCTCTGTATACACTACCCATACATGGAATAGCTTGGCTCAAAAAGGGCATCATATTTTCTAAGGGACAGAAAATTTTCTGGCAAATAGTTTGAAATATGATCCCCTATGACTTAAGCCCCAACCATTATATATAATTATCTTTAAAACAACCAGTGAAAGAATTCTCTATGGTTTGTACATACTCCAAAGCCTGGTAGGCAGCAATTATAATGACAAATAAAAGTAGAGACCAAGTAAATTACTAATACTTATCTCCTTTATAGCACCTAGAATAGTGTGTCATTTCCTCGTTGAATTAATGCATAAATAAAACACATACTATATAATATCTCCCTAGAAAACCATATTTCAAATGGAAAAGAAAGCCGTAAGTGAAGTAATGGATAAAATACAGGCAATTTTTATAATATTGAGAGGAGAGTGAACTAGAAATCCTGCCCACTAAAGATATAGTGGAGACTCTATGTTTTATAGACAGTTCTGGAGATCTCAGTTGGCCCACCAGGTATACTGTGGAGGAAGACAGAGGGTTAAATCCACTGATAAAGCAAGGCTATATCAGACTGTCGAAATTTGAGTTGGATAGGAAGGCAGCTCTTCCTGTGTAATTGTCTTTAGAGCCTTGTCAGCTTTCTCTGGCTGCTGATTGGTTCCTCATATAGCACACAAAGAGGGAATTGGCAGATATTTTCATTTTTAGGCCATCATCTGGCAATTACATTTTGCCGAAATCACCTCAATCTAGTAATAGAATACAGGAGGCACTATCCTATTTCTAAACATTTTACTATGGCAGAAGAAATAGCANAAATTATTACTTAATGAGCATAAAGAGTCTATTTGGAGTGATTAAAATTTAGGAAATTGACAGTGGTGATAGTTGTACAACATTGTGAATGTAATTGATGCCACTGAATTGTATACTTAAAGATGGTCAAAGAAATATATATATAATATATATAATTTATATATAATTTTATTATTTATGTTTACTATATATAATACATAAATATAATTTTTAATATTTATATTTATTATATATAATGACAAAATTAAAAATAATGATGTAATATACCCCCAAACCATTGAGTTGTAAAATTTAAATGGATGAATTGTAGGGTATGTGAATTACATTTCAGCAAAAGTTGTTTAAAAAGTAGCTCTACATTAGTTTTCTAGGGCTTCTGTAACAAATTATGACATACTGGGTGGCTTCAAACAATAGAAGTTACTGGCTTGCAGTTTGGAGACCAGAAGTCTGAAATTAAGATGCAAGTAGGACTGTGCTCCCTCTGCCACTGTAGGGGACAGTCTTTTCTTGCCTTTTCCTAGATTCTGGTGGCTCCTGACGTTCCTTGGTTTATGGCTGCGTCACATCAGGCTCTGCCTCCATCTTTACATTGTCTTGTTCTCTGTGTATCTTTTCCCCTTCTGTCTCTTGTCTATATTTGATTTAGGACTACTTGGATAATGCCGGTGATCTCTTGAGATCCTTAATTATACCTGCAAAGATCCTTCTTCCAAATAAAGTCACAATCACAGAATCCAGGACATGGATAGATTTGGAGTGGAGGGAGCACCATTCAACTCACTAAAAGCTCCTACAATAATGTGAACATTTACTATGGTTGCAGGCACTCGTTGCTAAGCATTTCTACCTCAATTATTGAATTTTCAAAACAAGTCTAAGTGAAATAAGTACTGTTATTATTTATCTACACTTAACAGATGGTATAACTGAAACTCTGAGAGATTAAATAATTTGCGCAAAATCACACTGATAAGAACTAGAGCTGAGATAAAACACAGGGTGATCTCTTGAGTCTATAGTCCCAGCCCAACACTGTGATTCTTCTTTGAGCAAGGGGAGCACATTCTGGGGGGCCTGATTATTATTATTTTCTTGTTATTATTTTCCTGTCTGTCCTCTTCCTGTAAGGTTCTATAATTATTGTAGCAAATGTAAAGGCCCTTTATTCATCTTTCATGTGCTAAGGAAAGCCTTCCCATATTTATAAATTCTGGCTTTTCTATGAGAGATAATAATTAAGATTTGGATTTGTCCAACTTTTATCTTAACATCTCTCTAAAAACCTCTCTCAATAAGAGCATAAAAGTTATCCAGTGAGATTTATAGAAGATGTGTAAACAACTCTACTTATACAATTTGGTGGGTAAGAGTGATGCCTTGTGTTAGAAAATCCTCAACCAAGTGCAAACCTTCCACCTCTTACGTCAGCTTTAAATGACATAGTAGCTCTGCCCCTCTTAAAAGAAGTTCAAAATCAAATATATTGAGTGAATACTGTGTAAAAGAAATAACTGGAATAACTAGAGTTGGGTACTCTTTCTTTTTTTCTCTAAATCACTTTTTATTAGGACAGCTTTTGAAAGCCATTTCTGTTAAAATTTACTGCAATGGAGAAACATGATACAATAATTACTGGATATAGAAGTCATTTTCAATCCTAAGGATAATACAGGATATTCAGGGCCTAGAACCATCACAGTTTGGTTACTCCAAAGTATCTTGTCACGAAAGATTAATGATGGTTCCATTTATTGATAGAGCACTTAGGAGCTCAGTTTCCACCATGCTAATATCCAAAGGAGTAGTTCTTCATACTGTGGTTTTGTATTTCCTCTTTAAGTTTCATTTCCTTGCCTTTTCAATTTTCCTTTCTGACTGTCTAAGTTAATTTTCATTGCTTTGTTTGGTCTTTTCCACTTTAAATCTCAATTTTATGATCTGTCTCATGTCACAATCCACTACAACATTATTTAGTAGCCAACTCTTGCCCCAGCCCCACCAGTTCATGGCCACAGAATAGTGACAGAATATCTTTGTTCTGTTACAGAATACAAAATACGTATTTAACAGCATCTTTCATTTATCTAGTTTTAATATATTTTCCTAAATATTTCCTATGTCAAGCTGATTTCTTCCTTCAAGATTAGAAGAACATTACTTATAAAGAAAACAAACAAAAACAGGTGAGAAACAAATCTGTTTCAGAATAAGGATAAACAAATGATTGAAGCATTAGGAATTGTGCTATGGCAAACCTATACATCTAATCTACAGGATTTGAAACTTCATCAGATAATCCAGTATTATCAATTACAGATGCTGTCTTTTACGTTACATCTTTTACAATTATATTTTTAGTATAGGATTTCTTAACATCAGCACTACTGACATTTGGGGCTGGATAATTCTTTGTTAGAGGGATGTGTGCTGTCCTATACATAGTAAGGTATTTAGCAGTGTCCCGGGCCCTTGACCACCAGAGGCTAGTAGTACTTGCATCTCCAACTGTGACAACTAAAATGTCTCCAGACATTACCAAACGTAGCCTGAGGAGCAAAATCACCATAGTACCAAAGTGGCAGGACTTCGATAAGGATATTTTCAAGTGTGCTTATCTATGGAGGTTGAAATTTCTGGAGCTCAGGCAAAGATCATTTAATTTTCATAGTAATTCAAGTTCTTTCTGTATGCACTGGTTGCTTCCTGCTGTTAGAGATAAGTAGGAACTATATGTCCTTACCTAGTCCAGCAATACCATCAAGTGTTATGTTTTAATGATATCCAGTCTCAAATCAAAATCTGGCACACAAACATTGTTAATAACTGTGTGCATAACCAGTCATGCAGACTGTTTCTTATGCTCAATAAAGAGTTTCCATTCTTTTAGACCTTCCAAAAATCCCATTGTGTGAAAGATCCATTTCCATGGGGAAGTAGCAGGATCAGTTAAGACTACTGATTGAATCAGGCCACAGATCCCTCCATTTTTATGGCAATAAACTTCTCAAAGAACTTCCATATCTGGAGCAATAATCCAAAAATATTCAGTAGTTTATCAACAACACTTTTCAACAAAGTGTTCTCCACAGAGCCTCTTTTGTGGCTTTTCGACAATAAAAACTAATGTTTAATATCCTTTATGTTAACTAATAAATACTGTGACAAATTTATATAGTGATGTTTGAAGCACTAATGCAGCCACATCTAGAGTGTATACAACTGATTAAGAACCTTTAGGTGCTAATGAAACACCTGGAGTATGGATTCCTGATTAGGGTACTTCAGATGTTGTTCAACTACTCTTATAGTGTAGACAAATTTATTTTAAATAAATGCTCATCATACAGTTGCTGATGGTGCACTGGAAAGAAAATTAAAATCTTTGTACCCAAGCTTGAATAAAAGAGTAGGGCTGGGCATATTGGGCCAGACAGACCTGAAAACCAGAGGCCATTCCTTCAATTTTGGGGGGAATGAATAAATCCCGGGGTTCAAACACATGTAGATTTCCTCTCAAACTTAGAAGGTAAAGCCTAAGTTATGTTTGAAATAATTAAGAAAAAAAGTATCTTTGTATATGGAAAAAAAATGACAGTTCTCATCTCCAAAGTGGTTGAGCAAATCTGCACTTGATATGTAAGTCTTCTCTGAGTTCTGTGTGTTAAGTCTAGGTTCTTTTTAGAACCTGATAGCCTCCAACTTCATACTGTCCTTCTCTTAATGATAATTTTATTATTCTGGCTAGTTTTTAAATGGAAATTTTAATAAAATTCTAGTTTCATTGCAATGAGTAACAGATAATAGAAACATTTCCCCCAAAGCAGATATTGCAATAATTTATACAATTTTGTTTTGTCTCTCACTTAAGCATCCAAGTCTGAATCTCCATATGCCCTAAAAAGCCCTATAAATTGTGGCCTTGCACAAAGTATGAAAGTTCACACTTTTTCAGTAGCAAATGTTTTATGTGTCACCACTACAGATATCAAAATTTCATGAAGCTCCTATAATCATTGATTCAATCTATTTATTGTAAGATATATTATGACAATAAGCTTGAAATTTGGGGGCTTGCTTTTACTCCAGTTAATAATTCTGAACTAGACTTGATCATTATTTTTATCTAAATGGTACTGTTTTGTAATAATATCTAAATCATCGAAATAATATCTAAATAATTATTTAAATAATTCTGTTTTGTTTTTAGAAATATTAACATAATCAAATAGAGATCCAAGCTCAGTTGCTGGCCTGGGCTCTAACTTCAATGCATTATCTTGTCTTCTCCTAAAATATATTGCTTCTAATGTTTTTGGCTGTTTGCAGTGGCTTTTCCTCTGCCTGAAATAAGCTTTTGTTTTTCTTCCTTCCTTCCTACATTCCTTCCTTCCTATCTTTTCTTTTTTCTTTTTGGCTATTTTTATCCTCATCATACAAGATCTTGTTACCCTGCTGTGCCTTTTTTACCTTCTCCAGGAGTGGGGCCTCTACCCATTGTTGCTTCCTTGTCTCCCCTGAACTTTCCCTTCCCTGATGAAGCTGTCCTGGAAGCATTCATTTTCCTGGCTCTCCTCCTGGCTGCCAGCTCTTTGGAGGTAGAAAATATGTTTTACTCATTACTGCATTCTTAGAAAACAGCATAATCTGTGGCATAGGCTGAACATCAATAAATGTATCCTGAATTGACTTGGAGTCAAAATTCCAGTTTTCTTATAACTTGCATGTTTTGATACTTTAGAATTATTTTTTAGTTTACAAGAGAATACATTTTGAGGAGAGGTGGTAGAGGAGTCCCTTTAGAAAAGCAGTTAAGGGGCATTAGTCTACCTTCCCCGGCCAGCTCTGTGAGACAGGGCAGATGTCAGATGGTGGGGCAGGCTTTGGGGACAATGACACTGGTGAGGTGTGGCACAGAACAGAGGGTTGAGGGCGGATGATAATAAGAGACTGTATTTCATGATCTTAGTAAAGTTACCAAGTTCATGCATGCTCAAAGTGATTAGATCTCTTAGGAGAATAAAATGAAAACAGAAGTTTCAATGCAGGGCTTCCAGGGAATACCCAGCGAAACCTCAGGCTTGGAAAAAAGGGAACAGTGAAAAAGCTAGATGGGAAATTTGCAGAAGCTGCGTGTTTGTGTTCATGTGTTAGTAAACATACAAAATCTTAAAACTTAGAGCATTCCACCCAATTTTACTTAAATCTTAAAGGGACGGAAAGGCCCTCAAGTCACATCAGGTTATGGACAACTTTACTTCCATTATTTTTTTGGATTTTCTCACATTAACACAATACAGTGGGTGCAAAATATTTATTGTTAATCATTTTGTAGATGAGGAAATGCAACTTTGAGAGGTTAAATTAAACTGATAATAACGGTAACAACAACAGGGGCAGAATTATGTGCCAGGCATTATATGCTTCACTGCATTATCTCATTTAGTTCTCTCAAATAAAACAGGAGGCTGCTATTCTTACTATACTCACTTTACAGCTGAGGACACTGAGAGGTTATTTCCTCAGCGTCACACAGGAAGTAGTAGACTGACAACCAGATCTGACAATTCTCAGGCTTCTTTAATTACTCTCTGGGCTAGTCCACCTTTCTAGCTTATGAGTCTTAAAATGCAGTCTTCAACACTCCTTTTTTCCCTATCCATTTTAAACAAATAAGTAAACCAAACACGAAAAGGAAAAAAAAAAAATCTAGGAAATGGTTTTACCCTCCAGTTTAACATTTGCTCATTCATTTTAATCATGCTCTCTCACAACAAAGGAGTGTGGGGGTTCCAAGTACAGTTGGTAGCTCCCTCCGTATTCAGAAGTGGGGTCTTGCATTCCATCAACTAGCCACCTGCTCTGTTCAAACTGTGTGATCACAGACATAGCCAGAAACCCCGCTGTTCCTTCACCTCCTCCTTCTTTGCATTTCAAGAGCTTTGGGGTGCCAGCAGACAGGGACTAATTCCTCCCACCATGTGCTGAGAAGGTCACCATCCCATCCCTACCAAATGGTGAAAGTGAGGTATCTGGAGGAGGAGCAGTTTTCTAAAGGTCATACTGAGGTGGGAGAGGAACCCTGGGGAACTAGGTGCCTTTCCCAGCAGGCCCACCTGCCTCCACCTCAGCTGTCCCATTGATTTTCTAGTTAAGAGATCCAGTTATCAGGCACAGGGAAGATAGGTTGTAGCATTTGATGATAATGGTTAGCACTGAGGGAACTGTGATAAATGGGAAAATTTTTATCAGCTATTTGATTCAGGACTAAAAATATTTCAGAATGACCAGTTAGAAAGATTTATTTTTCCCCTCCTCCTTTAAACTGATCTCTAGGGGAAAAGGAAGTTTGAGGAAATGCCTCAATTTAGAAAACTAAATTTTCTTTTATTTTTTGATTTATTTTTTTTGAGAGAGAGAAACAGAGAAGAGAGAGACAGAGAGACTGAGAGGCAGAGAGAAAGGGAAACACAGAATCCTGAAGCAGGCTCTGGGCTCTGAGGTGTCAGCACAGAGCCTGATGTGGGGCTTGAACTCACAAACTGTGAGATCATGACCTAAGCCGAAGTCTGGCACTTAACTGACTGAGCCAGTCAGGTGCCCCTCAATTTAGAAAATTTTAAATAAATAAAAACCTAAACTGAACATGGTTAGATTTCTATTTCAGAAACTGGGTTTCTAACAGCTTTAGAATTAAAATCCTTTTATTTAAGAAGATTGGATAAAGTCTAAATCCTAGTCACCTATAGTTTCCTAAACTTCAGTTATTTCCCATCCTTCCTTTTGTGATATCCAAGTATAGCTTCTGTTCACTTTTAAGTTACTTAATATTTTTCTTGAAATTGATAAATTTTTAAAAACGTAAATTCTTCCGGTATGTTTTTGATTGCATGGTAAAGTTTTCTAATACACATTAAATTAAAACACAGTTATTAAAATTAAAACCTGCTTGCTTATAGAGCACCTGAGGAGGCTCCAGGGTGGCTCAGTTGGTTGAACGCTCCACCTAGGCTTAGGTCATGATCTCAAGGTTTGTGAGTTCGAGCTCCCCATTGGGCTCGCTGTTATCAGCTCAGAGCCTGATTCAGATTCTCTGTCCCCCTTTTCTCTACCCTCCCCATTTGTGCTCCCTCTCTCTCTTTCAAAAATAAATACATCTTAAATAATAAAATAAATAAACATAAAAAAATCTAAAATATCTCACGTGGATGTCGTGTACGTCCCACTTCTTAAACACTCTTTTCTCATTATCCAGCTGCGACAATAGGGGTAATGATCTACAAGTGCTAAGGAACTATATTAAGGACCTGTGGAACAGCTATCGTCTTTGATAGATGTTATTTATAAATACTGTATGGATGTGTATGCATCTTCTTTAATCTCTTCACTTCAATACAGATTATCTTTATAAGAAGTCATCTTCTTTCACCAAAGTAGAGAGGTGGATTTAGGAAGTAAATAAGGCTCCACCGAATGGCTAAGTGCCCTTTTTCCTGTTGGCAATCTTGAAACTGAAAAGGAAAGTCGTTTGTCAGTGCGTACTTCCTTTCCATATGTATTCATTCTACTAAAGATAAAGACAGTGTGGCCGATTGGTAACTATGGGACCATGTAAACTTATTTACTTAAGCTTACATCTTCTTTTCCAAAAAAGAAGTGTCTATATCCTTTTTCACTTTTTAACAATGTTTATTTATTTTTGAGAGAGAAAGAGACAGAGATAGAGACAGAGGGAGACACAGAATCCAAAGCAGGCTCCAGGCTCTGAGCTGTCAGCACAGAGCCTGACGTGAAGGTCAAACTCGAGAGCTGTGAGATCATGACCTGAGCTGAAGTCAGATACTTAACCAACTGAACCACCCAGGTGCCCCAAGAAGTGTCTATATCCTTATTCACAGCCCTGTTTCTCTCCTGCTCATGGTACTGACACATGGTGTAGTAAGTAATTAACATTTCCCAAAGAGATGTCTGACCTTTGCCCTTGGCTTCTGGGAAGTGATTTCTAGGCTACTGGAATGCCCTGCCTATTGAGAGTGTCTTTGTTTACCTTGGGCCACACTTGTCAGTCTAACAATGTGGCTAATGGTAAAGGCTTTGGAAACATGTTATTTACTCTAGCTCTGGAGGGTCTGGAAACTAAAAAATGTCAGGCACACAGATGGTCAACCATGTCTACATGATTGAGTTCCAATAAAAACTCTGAATGTCGAGGCCTGGTGAGGTTCCCTGGTTGGCTAATACTCTGTACATATTGTCAGACTCATTGTTGAGAGAGGTAATTCTGTCTGTGACTCTACTAGGAGAGGTTAATTTTAACTTCCACATTTAGAAACTTTTGGATTCTGCCCCATGCATCTCTTCTCTTGGCTGATTCTAATCTGTATCCTCTTACTATCATAAAACATAACCATGAGTGTGACAGCTTTAAATGAACCCTTCTAAGGAACCATTGACCTGAGGTTGAACACTATATCCCCTAACATCACAAACATTCAAAACACTCAATAAATATTGATAGGTGCTGTAACATTATAATCTAAGAGCTCTGAAGTCAGATACACTGGCTCTGCCATTAACCAACTATGTGATCTTGGACAAGTGACTTAACTTCTCTGAGTTTCTGTTCATAAAGTCAAAGGAAAACTATTTTGTACCTTGCAGGGTTATTATGAGAATAAGCAACAGTACTATGGTAAGTCATATCAGAACCTGAGGCAAAAGGAAAAATCAGTAATGCTGATCTATACTTTATTTAAAATTCATATATTCTGTTTATTATGGTTATTTCATTAATATTCATTTTCAAAAAATAGTGCATTAAACTCTTATTTGTCTTGATTGCTAAGTTTTTGATGGCCCTTTAAATTTTGCACCCAAGGTGAGAGTGTCATTACTCTCACCTTAGACTTGGCCCTGGAGAAGATTAAAGATATTAATTAAGGTAAATTGTATAGCTGAGGGCCAGTAACATAGGTAACACTCAATAATACATAATTTTTGCTGATTATTGTTGTTGCTGTCATTAATTTGGAGAATACGATGGAAATTCACCACTATATTAATGTGAATTAAAAGAAAAACACAACTATGACAGGGGACTGGGTAATATTTTCAGCTTAAGAGGAAAGATCAGACATTTATTCTCATATACAACTGTGAAGACTGGACAGAGTATGTGAGTGTGAGTGCATATGCACCCGTTTTCTAATTTATTATATGCGAAATGTCAGCTGAATAAGTTGGAGGCTCTTTATGAATGTTAACATTTATAAAAAGATGTTGAATTCGTAAAGATTATCTTTAAACAAATAGCACATTCAACATTCAATAAATTGAAATGCTCATGAAGTAGGACATTCTAGTTAAATGGATTTATCCTGAGAATTTCTTTCAGCTTTGGCTTCGCCTATCGAAAAATCTCTGTAAAACCTATTCACTGATTTTTTTTTTTTTTTTACCATAGTAACTAGAGTCAATGAAGCATAATAACCCTGTGTCGTTGGTGTGGACACTGATGGTCTTTGAATCAAATTATATTTATAAGTATTAGAGATTGAGCTCTAACTTTTGAAACTGTATCCCTGATGAAAGAGAACTTCTCCCATGACTTGATTCTTTTTTTTTTTTTTAAATGTTTTTATTTATTTCTGAGAGAGAGAGAGAGCATGAGCAGGGGAGGGTCAGAGAGAGAGGAGATACAGAATGTGAAGCAGGCTCCAGGTTCTGAGCCCACTGTCAGCAGAGAGTCCAGTGCAGGGCTTGAACTCATGAACCGTGAGTTCATGACCTGAGCTGAAGTTGGACGCTTAACAGACTGAGCCACCCAGGCACCCTGACCTGATTCGTGTCTTTGGGGGAGACAAATGCAAAGTAAAGTCCTTCTGTAGCATAAAAAAATAAATAAATATATAGTCTTTGTTCCAGGTTCCTGGCACACAACTCCTAAAATACTTAGAATTCACTCTCTTTTTC